>NC_069501.1:148733685-148801185 GCF_027579735.1 Bombina bombina | reverse complement strand
GGGGGGCTTTGTTATTTTATTAGGGGGCTTAGAGTAGGTGTAATTAGTTTAAAATTGTTATAATATTTTTCTTATGTTTGTAAATATTTTTTTATTTTTTGTAACTTAGTTCTTTTTTATTTTTTGTACTTTAGTTAGTTTATTTAATTGTATTTATTTGTAGGTATTGTATTTAATTAATTTATTGATAGTGTAGTGTTAGGTTTAATTGTAGATAATTGTAGGTATTTTATTTAATTAATTTATTGATAGTGTAGTGTTAGGTTTAATTTTAACTTAGGTTAGGATTTATTTTACAGGTAATTTTGTAATTATTTTAACTAGGTAGCTATTAAATAGTTGTTAACTATTTAATAGCTATTGTACCTGGTTAAAATAATTACAAAGTTGCCTGTAAAATAAATATAAATCCTAAAATAGCTACAATATAATTATTCGTTATATTGTAGCTATATTAGGATTTATTTTACAGGTAAGTATTTATCTTTAAATAGGAATAATTTATTTAATAAGAGTTAATTTTTTTCGTTAGATTTAAATTATATTTAACTTAGGGGGGTGTTAGAGTTAGGGTAAAACTTAGCTTTAGGGGTTTACATACATTTATTAGAGTAGCGGTGAGGTGCGGTCGGCAGATTAGGGGTTAATTATTGTAGGTAGCTGGCGGCGATGTTGTGGGGGGCAGATTAGGGGTTAATAAATATAATATAGGGGTCGACGGTGTTAGGGGCAGCAGATTAGGGGTACATAAGGATAACGTAGGTGGCGGCGCTGTGCGGTCGGCAGATTAGGGGTTAATAATTGAAGGTAGGTGGTGGCAACGTTGGGGGCAGCAGATTAGGGGTTAATAAATATAATATAGGGGTCAGCGGTGTTAGGGGCAGCAGATTAGGGGTACATAAGTATAACGTAGGTGGCGGCGGTGTGCGGTCGGCAGATTAGGGGTTAAAAAAAATTATTATAGTGGCGACGATGTGGGGGGACCTCGGTTTAGGGGTACATAGGTAGTTTATGGGTGTTAGTGTACTATAGAGCACAGTAGTTAAGAGCTTTATGAACCGGCGTTAGCCCAGAAAGCTCTTAACTCCTGTTTTTTTTCTGCGGCTGGAGTTTTGTCGTTAGATTTCTAACGCTCACTTCAGCCACGACTCTAAATACCGGCGTTAGAAAGATCCCATTGAAAAGATAGGATACGCAAATGGCGTAGGGGGATCTGCGGTATGGAAAAGTTGCGGCTGCAAAGTGAGCGTTAGACCCTTTCCTGACTGACTCCAAATACCAGCGGGTGGCCAAAACCAGCGTTAGGAGCCTCTAACGCTGGTTTTGACGGCTAACGCCAAACTTCAAATCTAGGCGTGAGATAGCTACAATGTAACTATTAGTTATATTGTAGCTAGCTTATTGTTTATTTTATAGATAAGTATTTAGTTTTAAATAGGAATTATTTAGGTAATAATATTAATTTTTAATTAGATTTATTTAAATTATATTTAAGTTCGGGGGTGTTAGAATTAGGGTTAGACTTAGGTTTAGGGGTTAATACATTTAGTATAGCGGCAGCGACGTTGGGGACGGCAGATTAGGGGTTAATAAATGTAGATAGGTGACGGCGATGTTAGGGACGGCAGATTAGGGGTTAATAATATTTAACTAATGTTTGCGAGGTGGGAGCGAGGCGGTTTAGGGGTTAATATGTTTATTATAGTTGCGGCGATGTCTGTAGCAGCAGATTAGGGGTTAATAGTTTTATTATAGTGTTTGCGATGCGGGAGGGCCTCGGTTTAGGGGTTAATAGGTAGTTTATGGGTGTTAGTGTACTTTTTAGCACTTTAGTTATGAGTTTTATGTTACTACTGACTTTTAAATGCGTTAGGACTCTTGACGGCGTAGGGTGTACTGCTCACTTTTTGGCCTCCCAGGACAGACTCGTAATATCAGCGCTATGGAAGTTCCATAGAAAAAAGACTTTACAAAGTTTACGTAAGTCGTTTTGCGGTAAGGCCAAATAAGTGTGCGGTGACCCTAAACCTTCAAGACTCGTAATACCAGCGGGCATAAAAAAGTAGCGTTAGGACCTCTTAACGCTGCTTTTTTACCCTAACGCACAACTCGTAATCTAGCCGAAAGTGTCCGGTGAGTGTTTATACACTGTATATATTTATTTATTTATAAAATATTTTCCCAGGAAGGATACATTGAGATTTATCTCGTTTTCAAGTATGTCCTGGGTCTATATATATATATGTATATATACCTATACCTTTATATCTATCCCTATAGATATATAGGTATAGATATCTATTTTACATTATAGATATCTGTTTTACAATAACATCTGTTTTACAATAACATTATCATATATCATATATACCTATATATATATATATATATATATATATATATATATATACAGGGAGTGCAGAATTATTAGGCAAATTAGTATTTTGACCACATCATCCTCTTTATGCATGTTGTCTTACTCCAAGCTGTATAGGCTCGAAAGCCTACTACCAATTAAGCATATTAGGTGATGTGCATCTCTGTAATGAGAAGGGGTGTGGTCTAATGACATCAACACCCTATATCAGGTGTGCATAATTATTAGGCAACTTCCTTTCCTTTGGCAAAATGGGTCAAAAGAAGGACTTGACAGGCTCAGAAAAGTAAAAAATATTGAGATATCTTGCAGAGGGATGCAGCACTCTTAAAATTGCAAAGCTTCTGAAGCGTGATCATCGAACAATCAAGCGTTTCATTCAAAATAGTCAACAGGGTCGCAAGAAGCGTGTGGAAAAACCAAGGTGCAAAATAACTGCCCATGAACTGAGAAAAGTCAAGCGTGCAGCTGCCAAGATGCCACTTGCCACCAGTTTGGCCATATTTCAGAGCTGCAACATCACTGGAGTGCCCAAAAGCACAAGGTGTGCAATACTCAGAGACATGGCCAAGGTAAGAAAGGCTGAAAGACGACCACCACTGAACAAGACACACAAGCTGAAACATCAAGACTGGGCCAAGAAATATCTCAACTGATTTTTCTAAGGTTTTATGGACTGATGAAATGAGAGTGAGTCTTGATGGGCCAGAAGGATGGGCCCGTGGCTGGATTGGTAAAGGGCAGAGAGCTCCAGTCCGACTCAGACGCCAGCAAGGTGGAGGTGGAGTACTGGTTTGGGCTGGTATCATCAAAGATGAGCTTGTGGGGCCTTTTCGGGTTGAGGATGGAGTCAAGCTCAACTCCCAGTGCTACTGCCAGTTTCTGGAAGACACCTTCTTCAAGCAGTGGTACAGGAAGAAGTCTGCATCCTTTAAGAAAAACATGATTTTCATGCAGGACAATGCTCCATCACACGCGTCCAAGTACTCCACAGCGTGGCTGGCAAGAAAGGGTATAAAAGAAGAAAATCTAATGACATGGCCTCCTTGTTCACCTGATCTGAACCCCATTGAGAACCTGTGGTCCATCATCAAATGTGAGATTTACAAGGAGGGAAAACAGTACACCTCTCTGAACAGTGTCTGGGAGGCTGTGGTTGCTGCTGCACGCAATGTTGATGGTGAACAGATCAAAACACTGACAGAATCCATGGATGGCAGGCTTTTGAGTGTCCTTGCAAAGAAAGGTGGCTATATTGGTCACTGATTTGTTTTTGTTTTGTTTTTGAATGTCAGAAATGTATATTTGTGAATGTTGAGATGTTATATTGGTTTCACTGGTAAAAATAAATAATTGAAATGGGTATATATTTGTTTTTTGTTAAGTTGCCTAATAATTATGCACAGTAATAGTCACCTGCACACACAGATATCCCCCTAAAATAGCTAAAACTAAAAACAAACTAAAAACTACTTCCAAAACTATTCAGCTTTGATATTAATGAGTTTTTTGGGTTCATTGAGAACATGGTTGTTGTTCAATAATAAAATTAATCCTCAAAAATACAACTTGCCTAATAATTCTGCACTCCCTATATATATATATCTGTAAAAATAAAAATTACATATTGTTCTATGTGAAGAACATAGGAATATAAAATATGTGTAACAGACTCCGGTTTTCATGCTTTAGGTCTTATGTGTTGTCGGGTTAGCGCAGTTGAATAATTATTTACCTTAAGGCTTGTTTTGGAATATTAAATATAAAATATTGAATAATCTAAATAATAATTATTAATAAATACATTAGATGTACTAAAAATTCAGAATAATCCAAAAACAGAATACTCCTGAAAATTTCCATTCTTGCGTGTAAAAGTTAGCTCTCCCCTTTTAAATTGGATTTCATACACAAAGAATTAAGCAAACAGATATAATATTAGCAGTTATTAAAAAATGTTCTTTACATTTGCTTTTAGAAAAAAAACATAACTATTTCCAGGCTAGCTGACACGGACATAGATTACAAGTTGTGCAGTATGGCTATACCCCTTGAAAAATTGCCTTACGTTCGGAATGGTCAGCTACTTGATATTACAAGTTGCGTGGTATGGCTTTACCGCGATCGTTATGGCCTATACCGCAACGATCCATTCCGCACTCAAAGACCTGTAGTTATGTGTTTAGCGACACAAAAAAGTTTTACAAAACACATAAAAAATATGTAACAAAGCACACTAACACACAGAAACTACACTATTAACCCCTAATACGCCATCTGCCCGCATTGCAACTAAGAAATAAACATATTAACCACTAAACCGCCATCCGCCCGCATCGCAACTAATAAATAAAGCTAATAACCTCTAAACCGCCGTCCCCCCACATCGCCACCACTAAATAAACCTATTAACCCCTAAACCGCCACCCCCACATCACGACTACTATCTTAAAGCTATTATCCCTAAACCGCCCTCCCGCACATCATAACTACTATCATAAACCTATTAACCCCTAAACCGCCGTCTTCCCACATCGCAACTACTATCATAAACCTATTAACCCCTAAACCCCCATTCTCCCACATCGCGACTACCGAAATTAAACTATTAAACCCTTAACTTAACACCCCATAACATTAAATTAAAGTTACTGTATACTAACTACCTTAAAATAAACAAAAACTTAGCTGTGAAAAAGTAAATCAAACCTAAGCTTAAACTAAAAATAAAACTAACATTACTTGTTTAAAAAAATAAAAAATGCCAAAAATAATAAACCTAACATTACAAAAAATAATAAAACCTAACATTACAAAAAAAAAAAACCTAACATTACAAAAAATAAAATAAAACCTAACATTTAAAAAATTATTAAAATCTAACATTACAAAAAAAACCTCTAAAATTCCACACAATAAAAAAAGCTAACATTACAGAAAATAACAAACAAAATTATCCAAAATAAAAAAAAATATTCCTATTCTAATACCCCCTCTTAAAAAAACCTACCCCAAAATAACCCCCCCCTAATCTCTAAATAAACTACCAATAGCCCTTGAAAGGGCCTTTTGTAGGGCATTGCCCTAAAGTTAACAGCTCTTTTGCAAATAAAATAAACAAATAACCCCCTAAGATTACAACCCCGCACCCCCAAATCCCCAAAATAAAATAAACCTAACTAAACAAAAGGCTATTGCCCCAAAAAGGGCATTTGTATGGGCATTGCCCTTAAAAGGGTAAGCAGCTCTTTTTAAGCCCATAAAAATAAAAAAGCCCTAATCTTAAAAAAAAAAAAAAAAAAACACAAAAAAAAAACAACTAACACCAACCCCAAAATCCGGCGATCCATCTTCTTCTCGGTGGCTTCATTTTAATCCATTGCGGATGTAATAGGATGTAGGCAGCTCTGATCCTATTGACTGATTTGAATTTTTCAGCCAAAAGGAATGCAAGGGTACCCCAATATAAAAGGGTTCCTTGCATTCAAGCTTCAGTGTGCAATGGACGATCACATGAAGAGGACCTCCGTGTCACTGATGACTGGTGCCAACCACTCCAAATCTGCGCTTCCGACGACTGATCCATGCCTCCAACAAACCCTCCATGCCTCTGCCAAGAAGTTAGAAGATGTACCACCTCTACCTCTACACTATTAACCCCCTTAAGCATCATTACCCCAACGCAATCGAATCCCTCTACACTATTTACCCCTCTTGCTCAATAAACCCTAAAGCAACCTAACCAAGAGTAGAGACTTTATTAACCCCTTGTGCCATAACCTCCAACGAAACACAACAACACTACAGTAAACAATTTAAAAAAAAACACAACAAAAAAACCCCAACATAACAGTACAACACAACAAAGTAAATAAACCATTATCAAGAAGTACACAACGATAATCGCACAACAAATTATCTAAAGTACACAACCACAATTATAACATAGGTTAACCTAAGTACACAACCATAATTCCAAAACAAATTAACCTAAGTACACAACAATAAACCAGTACAAAGACAACCAAAATATAAAAAAATAAAATAAATAGGCACAGTTAACAAAAAATTAAACAAAAAACAGTAAACAATAAATATTTTTAACTCACCATCAGAAGTCTTCATCAGATGTAATCGAAACAACCCTGAAGAGAAAAAAACAAGAAATACAGGAAGCCAACATAAAAATAAAAAAAAAACACCAAAAAATCCAGGAAACTAACAAGAAAAATAAATAAAAACAAGGGTCCCCTTTTACATTACATCTTCAATGTAGGTGGCGGTGCTTTGAATATATTGCCAGCATCGTCACCTAAATAAATAAGCACAAAGAAAACAAAACATTAAACAAAAAAGCAGTAAACAACAGTCTTCATCAGATGTAATCCAAACGATCCGAAAGAAAAAACGCCAAAAAATCTAGCAAGCAAACAAGAAAAATAAATAAAAAATAAATCCTCTTTAAATGAAGGTGGTGGTTCTGCTTTGAATATATCGACAGCATAGCCACCCAGTGAGATGTATAGTAAAACCCTCTGTATTTCACAGGCAATGTCATTCCCTTTTGAATATATCTTTACATCAGAGCAGTTTTGAACATCAGGGCCACTGAGAGAACCTTCTAGTATGTAACTCAGGAACAAGAAAAAAGTTAGTTAAAGGGACATAAAACCCAACTTTTTTCTTTCATGATTCAGATAGATCATACAACTTTCCAATTTACTTCTATTATCTAATTTTCTTTGTTCTCTTGCTATCGTTGAAGGATCAGTAATGCATTGCTGGGAGCTAGCTGAAAGCCAATGAAAAGAGGCCTTTACGTGCAGCCACCAATCAGCAGCTTCTAAACCTACCTAGGTATACTTTTCAACAAAGGATGCAAAGAGAACAAATCAAATCAGATAATTGAAATACATTGGAAAGTTGTTTAAAATGGTATTGTCTCATCTCGTCCATACCGCACCTGTATCACAGCTATTGAATGCTCACCTAGAACCTAACCCTTCATAACACAATAAGAATGCGTTCATATGACCCGTCTGGATCAGCAGGTCTGATCGCTAATGTGTGTCACCTACGCATGCTATTTTAACTCAGCTGCTAGCTAATTTTATGGAGGTGTTCCAATGTTTCAACATAAACATATTTACCAGACAGGGAGCTTGACATTATATTATCCTAAAAAACAAAAAATGAGGTTTTTCAATAGGGGCCCATGAGTGGCTCTTTCCAATTTATGTTCATTCACTCTTTGTTTTATTTACAGTATCCCCATATAGCCTAATAATGACTGCTTGGTTCATGTAGTGGGTCTTCAGCTACCTTGGGGTTTACTGTATAATGTGAAAAAGTATTTGTTTTTCAATCATTTGGTTTACCTATCTGGCATATGTTTGCAGTTTACTCTGTAATACTTTTCTGATTTCTTTTTTATTGCATATTGATAATTACCAAATGTTTATTTTGACAAAAAAAAAACCTCAATAAAAAAACTATTTAAAAAAAAAAAAAAAAAAAAATGGTATTGTCTCTCTGAATCATGAATATAAAATGGTGGGTTTCATGTCCCTTTAAGAAAAGGTAAGCAGAGCATAGACACATGATAGCAGAAGGAATACAATAAAAACAACAAGATACATTATCTTTATCACCCCCTAGTATCTGAAAGCAAACATAGTTGTTTCTGTTCCCAACAGTCCCCTTCTCAACTCAATCAATATGCTTTCGGGTCTACAACCCTTAACTTTTCAAGTATTTAGTCTTGTTTCAGTAGTTTGGTGACTAAATCTGCTATCATTTCTCCTGTGGGACAATATCACAACTCAATTATCCCTTTTTCCTTTAGACCCTTTACTATATGGTTCTTCACATGAATATGCTTTGCATGTGCACTCTCTTAGGGAGTGTCTTATATAACTTTGGTTATCAACAATCTGCATTGGTATGTTATCATCATGTGTTATCATCATGTCTCTGCAGCAGAAACATGTTCATCTTCAGTAGAGGGATGGGCCAGAGCAGCTTGCTTGAGACTTGGGCAGCTTACAGCTCCACCTTCATAGTAAAATATGTTTCCACGGGTGAACATGCGTTCTGAAGACTCGCCAGAAACATGGGCCTTCAAGCTCCATTCGAAGCTTGATAGATAGGCCCCAAATAGTGATAGGCCCAGGACCATATCAAAGTCTCTTACTGCCTGGGTGCCTAACCTACAGCCACACAATGCATGGTTTCAACCAAACACACTGAGATACAAACAAGGGTGACATAGGCCCTTTGTAATTTCCCTAGAGACATACAACACAAGGAAATTAACTTCACTTTCAAACCAGACTAGGCATGCATCATATGACCCTTGAAAACTCACAGCCCTGGTGCTCACCAACACTCACAGACAGCTGCACATCTCTCAGTGATGCAGGCAGTTAACCCTAGACAAGATATAAAAGAATGACATTTTTATTATTGATTTTATCTAGAATTTCTTTTTTCAATCTGAGACTCTTTGCCCAGTAGGGTTTAAATTTATTTTAAATGTCGTCAGTTTATTAAGCATTACAATATATTAGAACAACTTTTGCTTAGAATTAAAACAATTAACATAGAGTGCCTGTGTGAAAGCCTTTCTTGATGGATTCTTTTCCTAGGACTTTCAAAGGAGGGTGCATCTTGAATATGTAGGCACAGTCTCTCTTTTTCCCTCCTCTGCTCAAAGGGACATACTGTAATACTCATATGCTAAATCACTTGAAAGTGATGCAGTATAACTGTAAAAAGCTAACATGAAAATATCACCTGAACATCTCTATGTTAAACAGGGAGATGTTTTATCTCATAATTTCTTCAGCCCACAAGAGTAAGTGCTCTGTGAACAGTTATCCTTCAGCTGCCATTCAGCAAAAAACAATAGCCAATCAGCATCAGCAGTGCTGAGGTAATGATTTGCTTTACTGTGATTTCCTTAAACTGAATTTGAAAATAACATAACTGTGCCTGCACACTCCCTTGCAATTCCAGGTACTAGCATCCTAATTGGCTGTTTGAGGTTGCTTCTTAGGGTTCCAATTTTTTTTTGCGCTCAGTAATATTAGTCTTGTTTATGTGATAAAGTATTGCTACTGCTGCGGGAGCGGCATCTTATTGGTGCCATGCCCTGTCTGATCTGATATCAGAAGAAACTACAATAGAGGAGATCCAAGATAGGATCAAAGCTTTTAAACTGGCCAATACCTTTATCTGTGATGTCAACATGCAGGTAATTAGACTGGGAGCTAAGATGTCTAGCTTCACTGTTCTAGCTTTCAGAGTTCTGTGGTTATATAATCTCTGATGTATCTTCAAAGACCAAGCTTTTGGCTTTACCCTATAAGGGTAAAACTCTATTTGGGCCTGGTCTGGTGGAAATCATTTCTGAAATTATGGGTGGAAATGGATATTTCCTACCTCAGGGCAAGAAAAATAGACCTAAAGGTCAACAAAATGCTAACTTTCGCTCTTTTCACAACTGTAAAGGACAAAAGCCTTCCTCTTCTGCCAAGCCAGAGCAATCCAGGAACTCTTGGAATCCTCAAACCAAGTAAAGAGGGAGGCCTTCTTTTTTTTTTTTTTTCTTTTTTTTTTTATTTTGCCAAAAAAGATAAACATTTAACAGTAGGTGAATCCAACAAAAAAGCAAATAAGAAAAATGCTTGCAATAAAGTGTACGTTAATACAAAACAGAATACAGTCTCGCTTAGACATGAAAGGACACCTTAAATGGGTGAAGAAATTCACCTATCCACTCGAGAAATGAAAGAAAGACAACTCTGACCTGGCAAATTTTTCTTAATACATAAAAACCCTCCCAAAACTCTGATCACCATTAATGCTATAAACTCTAGATCCTAACTGGCACACACACAGAGAAAAGAAAAACAGAGAAGAGAAAAGAAGAAGAAAGAAGGAAAAAAAAAAAAAAAAAAAAAAAAAAAAAAACCCACACAGCCCCCCCCTCTCCTCACCCAGCTTTCACCAGAATCCTTCAGTCAAGTAGCCACTCACCTCTAAGGTTAGCTTCCAATAAGAAAAGAGAATTTTTAAATGGCTGCAGGATCAATTTTTGAGTTTCCTGATCCAGAGATTTAATGAAAATCCCCCATTTATTTATAAAGAACCTAATATTGTTATCTATCTGTGCTTTTACTAAGGCTTGTTCTAGAAACATTTGATATGTTATCCCCTTTTTAAATTCAGAGAATTTGGGTTCTTTGTTAGACTGCCAATATTTTAAAACCAGTTTCCTACCGAACAGTATCATTGTGTTTATTAATAAATAACTAGGGCCTACTTCTTCCTGGTTTGCTAAGAAAAAGACTGCATGTCAAAGACCAAGCTTTTGGCTTTACCCTATAAGGGTAAAACTCTATTTGGGCCTGGTCTGGTGGAAATCATTTCTGAAATTATGGGTGGAAATGGATATTTCCTACCTCAGGGCAAGAAAAATAGACCTAAAGGTCAACAAAATGCTAACTTTCGCTCTTTTCACAACTGTAAAGGACAAAAGCCTTCCTCTTCTGCCAAGCCAGAGCAATCCAGGAACTCTTGGAATCCTCAAACCAAGTAAAGAGGGAGGCCTTCTTAAACTGTGTAGAGGACCTATTTTCCCTGGGAGTAATTGTTCCAGTTCCTGTGGAAGAACAGGGACTAGGATTCTATTCAAATCTCTTTGTGGTTCCCAAAAAGGAGGGAAATTTTGGTCCCATAGAAGACCTAAAGTGCCTCAACAAATATCTCAGGGTCCCGTCCTTCAAGATGGAAACTATTCATTCCTTTCTTTCATTGGTTCAGGAAGGTCAGTTCATGACGACCATAGTCTTTAAGGACGTGCATTTACACGTTCCCATTCACAGGGATCATCACCAGTTTCTAAGGTGTGTCTTTCTGAACAAGCATTTCCAATTTGTGGCACTTCCATTTGGTCTTGCCACGGCTCCCAGAATATTTACAAAAGTTCTGGGGGCTCTACTGGCAGTGATCATATCCCAGGGAATTGCTGTGGTGCCTTATCTAGACGACATCTTGGTTCAGGCATCATCTTTTCAACTAGTAAAATCTCATACAGAGATGTTGTTATCTTTTCTACGTTCCCACAGGTGGAAAGTGAATCTGGAAAATAGTTATTTAGGTCCAACTACAAGAGTGTGTTTCCTAGGGACAATCATAGATTCCCCCATGAAGATTTTCCTGACGGACGTCAGAAAATCCAAACTTCTTGCTTCTTGCCTTTCTCTCCAGTCTGCTATTCGTCCATCAGTTGCTCAATGCATGAAGGTGATTGGTCTGATGGTGGCTTCCATGGACATCATTCCTTTTGCTCGGTTCCACCTGCACCCTCTGCAGCTTTGCATGCTCAGTCAATGGAAAAGAGACCATTCAGATTTATCGCAAAGGATAAATCTGGATCCCCTAATAAGAAACTCTCTCTCGTGGTGGGGTTCACCGGACCATCTGTCTCGGGGCACTTGCTTCCTGAGACCTTCCTGGGTGATTGTGACTACAGATGCCAGCCTGTTAGGCTGGGGAGCTGTTTGGGGTTCTCTAAAAGCTCAGGGCCTGTGGTCTCGGGAAGTGTCTTCTCTTCCCATAAACATCTCGGAGTTGAGAGCAATCTTCAATGCCTTGACAGCTTGGCCTCAATAATCTTTAGTCCGGTTTAACAGATTCCAGTTGGACAACATCACCTCAGTGGCTTACATCAACCACCAGGGAGGAACTCAGAGTTCCTTGGCCATGAAGGAGGTGACTCACATTCTGCAGTGGGTGAAAGCTCACAATTGTCACCTATCTGCCATCCACAATCCAGGAGTGGACAATTGGGAGGCGGATTTTCTAAAAAGACAGACTATTCATCCCGGGGAGTGGGCTCAAGGCGAGTTCCGGAGTTGAATCTGATGGCGTCTCATCAAAACGCCAAGCTTTCAAAGTATGGATCAAGGTGAAGAGATTCTTAGGCCACTTTTATAGATGCCCTTGTGGTTCCTTGGAATTTTGGTCTAGCATATCTTTTTCCTCCGTTTGCTATCCTTCCATGAGTCATTGCTTGTATCAAACAGGAGAGAGCGTCTGTGATTCTAATAGCTTCTCAAAACGTGGTTTAGAAAGGAGCGCCAAATCTTGGCGAGGTCTGGTGCGGTATAGGTGTGAAAATATGGTATTCTGTCTGAGAAATTGTATAGCGCTATAGCTCAGCTATAATTATGGTAGTTGTGCTGTATAGATGTGTAGGTTTTGATATCTAGATATAAGATCTAAGAGTGGCACAGTTGATACATAAAAGCATATAATACATATTAAACATATAAAACAAGGGTGTCGTTTAAAATATATTTTAACAGAACGGCAAGAAATAATGTGTAAAAACACATAAACACATAAATATCTATAAAAACACGCGTGTTTTGCTTTTTAGCTGTATGTATAATGTCTCATAAAATTCGTCTCATATATAGTTGTGTTGGCATAAATCTGAAAATAATAAACAATAAAAAATAATAAAAAACAATGAAAAGTAAATAATGTCCAATAATCCCTTCTCAAAGTTAAGAGATATATAAAAAAAGGTTAAGTAGTGTCCAAAAATCCCTTCTCAAAGTTAAGAGATATAAATAGATTTTCACATGTGTATCCAAAAAATAAACTGTCCAAATTTAAGTGTTGTCCAAAAACGTGGTATAAATGAATAGTGCAAATCCAGCAGATTCAAAAGTTCTATTAAAAAAGCTTTGCAAAAAACATTTCAAAGAGACATTTAAAAAACATCAAAATGAAGGTAGAAAAAAAGGTCTATCAAAATATGGTGACAAAGAATAATCCGTGAAGTCAATCCAAAATAGTGATAAAAATAAGTCCAAAAAAGATGTAAAATATCCAAAAGATAAAAAACAAAAAATAAATGATTAGTATGTGCACAAACTAGTGAGAGTGATCCCAAAAAGGGGGCTTATGTGGAGGGGTTATGTTTCCATGTAGAAAAATTATTTGCTGTATAAAAATAAAAAATAAAAAATAAAAATAAGCAAAAATACAAAAATACAAAAATACAAAAATATAAATAAAAATAATCCTAGGGAATCTTCAAACCCTGAAAATAAAAGATAATAACAATAGTGTAATACTGTATTATAATTCAACAATCAAGGAATAAATAGCTCACCATAGCTCTGTCAACGCGTTTCGGCCCTCAAGAGAGGCCTTTATCAAGATTGAGTTTTCAGCTCTGCAGTCTGATTCCCCATACCTTATGTTTCATGCAGATAAGGCGGTCCTTTGTACTAAATTGGGGTTTCTCCCTAAGGTGGTGTCGGATCGAAACATTAATTAGGAAATTGTTGTTCCTTCTTCTTGTCCTAATCCTTCTTCTCATAAAGAACGTCTTTTGCATAACCTGGATGTTGTGCATGCTCTAAAATTTTACCTACAAGCTACTAAAGATTTTCGGCAATCTTCTGCCCTGTTTGTGGTTTTCTCTGGAAAGCCACTTCTACTACTTTTTCCCTCTGGTTAAGAAGTATGATTTGTTTTGCTTCTGAGGCAGCTGGATAGCAGCCTCCTGAGAGAATTACGACTCATTCCACTAGGACTGTTTCCTCATCTTGGGCTTTCAAAAATGAAGCTTCTGTGGAACAGATTTGAAAGGCAGCAACATGGTCCTCTTTGCATACTTTTTCCAAATTCTACAAATTTGATACTTTTGAGACCTCTTTTGGGAGAAAGGTTCTTCAAGCAGTGGTGCCTTCGGTTTAGGTCCTTCTGCCTTGTTCTCCCTCCCTTTTCATTCCGTGTCCTCTAGCTTGGGTATTGGTTCCCACTAGTAATTAGAATGACGTTGGACTCTCCATGCTATAGAAAAGAAAACACAATTTATGCTTACCTGATGAATTTCTTTCCACGACCCCGCTCGCTTTTTAATTATAATTCAGCCATTTTTTTAAGTAAACCTTAGGCACCTCTATACCCTTGTGTTTTTTCTTTTTCCATTTTCCTTCGGCCGAATGACTGGGGATTATGGGTAAGGGAAGTTCCACTTAACAGCTTTGCAGGGGTGGTCTTTGCCTCTTCCTGCTGGCCAGAAGTTGAATATCCCACTAGTAATTGGAATGACGTTGTGGTCTCTCCATGCCCAGAAATAATTTTTTTTAACAGGTAAACATACATTTTGTTTTTCTAGTCAGCTTTTACAGGTATGCTGTATCAGTTTTAAGTGCTTCAACATTTGGGAATCATGTCTATTTAAGGAACTTAACACAGTTGCTTCAAGGATTAGTTATAAATTATATGGAGTAACAAGTCCCTTTAAATATAATGCAGGAATGTTCAGAGAGGGTGGTTACTGTCTTATCTTGTTCCCCTTTTCTATCAATATGGATAAATAACAAGAAATTAAATTATGCCTAGTTTTCATTTGAAAATATCATCACAAAACTCCCAAGACACAGAAATTGCTAAAACAAATCCTCATCACTATAGATTTGCAGCTAAATTTGCCATTTGTCAGATGAACATAATTCTACACTTGACCTTTTTAAAACATGGTATAGCACTCCAAATTAAACGATTATCCTCCTAAGAACAAGATACTTAAGAGAGTGTTAATTTATTTACAGGTTTACTTATCTTCATCCACAAAAGTCAGCAAGGGTTCTAAAGTGTCTCTGTTCCTAAAACTATGGAAATAGCATATAACCTCTATATACTAGAGATGGGGAAGTTTTAACATTTTGACATTCAAGGTCTATGAGAATCAATGTTTAAATGTTAATATTTCAATATTCAAATGTGACATTTCATATTGAATGTCACATTCAATATTCAAATGTTACAGTCAATAAATAAAATTAACTTTTTTTTCTTTTCTTTTTTTGTGTGCAAAAAAACAATATCAAATTAATCTAGACTGAATTAATGGAGTAATGTTTTTTTTTAATGAACGTGTAAAACATTTTGCACGTTGCAAACAGAAACTCACACACATTTACAAACAAAAGATGTACAAAGGCCTAATGCAAATAACCCCTAAAACCCAGATTACCCGCATGTAAAGAAATCCTTTTGAGACATATATGATTAAAGGGGCATTATACACCGAAATTATTGTAGGCTAATTAAATAAAATATTAGCTGTAGATAAAAATTGCAATTGACATGCATTACCTAAGTTGCATCTAACTCTCCTAAATATGGGACAAACCATACAGGGTGGTTCCCTGAATATGTATACCAAAATACTATACTACTGAGCTATTGTTTTCTCCTCACTCACTAACTCAGACATCCCAACTCTCCCGGACATTTGGGGAGTCTCCTGCATTGAAATAGTGGCTCCCTGACACCCGCAAATTAAACACAAGGTCCCGGAAAGAGTAGTGCCAGAGATAATCAAATTTGTGCCTGCACTTTTCATTTCTACCTGTAGGTGTCACTGTTCCGTTATAGCTCAATGTAAATAGTTACTGCGTTCATCTCTGGACTTTCTCCCACTTCCTGATCTCTAGTGCGGTGCGAGATATAGCAGACCTGATACAGGTGAGATGTGCAGATTCCCATACTTTCTATTGTGCCAGACTCCCATGCTGTATATTGTGCCAGACTGCCATGCTGTATATTGTGCCAGACTCCCATGCTGTATATTGTGCCAGACTCCCATGCTGTATATTGTGTATACTGTGCAGACTGCCATGCTGTATATTGTGCAGACTGCCATACTGTATATTGTGCCACTGTATATTGTGCCAGACTCCCATAATTTATAGCTATAACATGGTTATATAGATATTTATACATGCAAGGTTCATCTTGTCTTTAGATGGGTGTTTTTTTCCCCCACATACTCTTTGTGATAACATTTTCAACTATTTCATAATCAGAGCACTGAGGAATTCTGAATTGGGACAGGGGGGAACGATTGGGAGGGGGCGGGCACGGTTGAGGGGGGGTTAACTTCCCTGTAATGAGTTCCTTCAGGTTGGGATGTCTACTAACTGCCTACAGCCAGGAAGTCACTGACTAACATGCCTGGCTCATTAAAGCTGCACTAAGTTACTGTATATGAAGTCTGCTGAGAAATGTTGTTTTATTTGTAAAGGATCATATTTCACTGAAAAATCTGTGAGACGTTTATCTCCCTGTGTGTAACCACTGGTGCACCAGAGAAGGCATAGCTGTCTAATTTTAGACAAATTAGCTTTTACACACAGGGATCTAAACTTCTCACACACTTCACAGTGAAATATGATCATTTACAAATAAAATAACAGTTTCTCAGCAGACCTCATATAACTTAGTGCAGCTTTAGTGAGCCAGGCATGTCAGTCAGTGACTTCCTGTCTGTAGGCAGTTAGGGAGTGAGGAGAAAACAATGGCTCAGTAATTAGAGTATAGTACTTAGGTATACATATTCAGTGCATGGTTTATCCCATATTTAGGAGAGTTAGCTACAAAATAGGTAATGTTTGTCAATTACAAATTTTATCTACATCTAATGCTTTATTTAAATAGTCTAAAATAATTTTGGTGTATAATGCCCCTTTAATATGTTACCTATATTAATATGTTTCATATTTACTATTTTGTGATTGTTTAGAGAATGTTTGCATTATTGGAAATCATTGTGTAGCTTTAAGGACTGTATACAGAAGACATATGCATTCAGTTTCAAAAACTGTTACTGTAAATGATGATAAGACTTCTCTACATATTGGAAAGTCTTCAAAATTACATTATGCAAAAACAATCCAATAACAATTTAATTGATTAAATCATGTGTCAGGCAATTAATTTAAATTTATGTTTCACTGTTTGTTGTTTTCCAATCTTGACCCCTTTAACTTTATTTACTTTTAAGTTGCTTTCCAGAAGACGTTGTGATGAAACGATTGTCTGAAAAAACTTTTATTCTGTAAATATGTCTAATATTCTGATCATTCTCTCATTTTTTTCTGGTTCATATGGTGTTATATTAAATTACATTTTAAACAAATGTTGAACCAACACAGACCTTTGTAAAAATGTAAAGCCTGCAAGGTTTTCTGTTATATTAAAAAAAGATTTTAGTCATACATGCTGGTATACAAGATTTTAATGTAGTAATAGCATCTGTTTAATTGTATCCTTTAGCAAATAGAGTAATATTGTGCCTATGAAGATAGAAAAAGGTCACTCAAGATTAGATTGCAGTGAAAAATATTCCTATACAAAAAGTCTTACCAAGATAGTGCATGCATTTTTAACAATGCTAAAAATTATATCTCATGTTGATATAGGTCACATCTTTTCTGCTTGATATTTTTCATTTAATTTAACCTGTCCAGGAAATTTAATGGTGTGCATGTGTGAGGGGACCTTCTAGGCCTTGACACTAGACAAAAGGATAATGCTTGTTTTCCTGGGGTGCGATCTGATATACTGCGTAGTTTTCGGCGCAAGCGAGGGAACCCGCGCCACCCGTAATTTCACCTCACACATTGGGGTATCCAATATACGGCGCCGTCAGATGCTAAAGTGGCGTAAGTAGGACAAACTGGCGTTGTTCCAAAAAGTGCGCAAATACACATTTTAGTCGTCGCAAGTACTTACGCCAGTATTTTGTCCACGTAAAGTCTCAATAAAGTGTAGTTTTATGCAAATTAGGCTAAGACTCGTAAAAATTACCCGCGACTCCATCTAAAAATGCGCAACGTAATTACGCTATTCAAAAGTCATATATAAACCCATGCGCAGCTGCCATTTTCTTCAGTGTGTTTGGATGGTTCGTTGAGCTATAGCACACTACAGTGAGTTTAGGATTAGTAAGAGTAGTGAGAGAGGCGCAGCATAATAGTTAAGTCAGATTTTTGTTTGGGTAAGCTTTTACATTTACTTACACTTATTTTTACATATTGCACACATATTGCATACATACATATACAAAATACACAACACTTTTTTTTTCTAACACCTCACGATTTTATTTCAATTTTACAGTGTGATAGGTTGAGTGTTTGGTTGTGATTGTGTGTGATTGAACTGGGAGTGTGAGTGTGTGTAGTGTGAGGATGGTAGGGAGAGGTAGGGCAGAGGGGAGGAGGGGAGCGGAGTTGCAGGGAGAGGAGTATTGAAGCGGACAGGAGGAGCAGCGGGGTCCCCGTCAGGGAGTAAGTGGGTGGGGAGAGGGAGAGTTAGAAGGGATGATGGGAGGGGAGATGGCCAGAGACCAGGCATACTTAGAAGAGGGACAGAGGGTGCACATGGGGACAGAAGGGGGGAGGAGGGAAAGGATAGGGAGGAACCCACACCAGGGACATCCCAGGGAGCAAGCCAGGTGGCCACAGAGGAGGAGCGCATGAGATGCCCAAACTTCTCATTTGATGAGAATGTTGTGCCAGTCCAGGCCATCATGGACAATCACAGTGCCCGAAGGCGTAAGGCAGCATGGTTGGCGGTAGAGGATGCTGTAAACAGTGTGGCCCAGCAGAGGAGGACTGTCGAGGGACTTAAAAAAAGGTGGAACGATTGTAAGAGGCGGGTGAAAGAGAAGATGGGGCAGGAAGCCATGCACCAGAGGGGAACAAGCGGTGGTCCACCCCTGGAAACAGAATACAACACCTGTCAGGATATGATACGCAGGTCCCTGAGTAACACAGCAGTCCGTGGACTTCCAGGGGCTCGTGACTCAGGGGCTGCAACCACAGCACCTCATGCTGGTGAGTAACATCCCACACACCAGTATTATATGTATTTGAGATATAACATCCTTTAATGTCACACATTGATGTACACAATTAGGAACATGGTATTTGGCCTACTAACAAAAACATCTACAATTATATTTCACATTAATGCTACTTAACACAATGCAATTCATGCTATGAGGTGGAATAGTGCGATACTAACATGTCTCAGAGTAACACAGGCCACAAGCCACATGTTGAGTTTTCAGTAAATGGACACTATAGCCATCACAATACTTTTAGCTCAGAAAGCAGGTTCTGTGCCTACATCAGGCTAAAGTAAATTGTGTGACCATAGTGTCACTTAAAGAGCACATTTTCTCCATCACTGACATGTACACATAACTATTGTATGAAACACATACCTGTATAGTGTGCAGATTAAAATCCCTCATATCACAAATCACATTGTGCACATGCATGTTATACAGTTTGACATGAGAATGAGTATTGTCTCTAGCATGTATCAATGTATATTGTATGCCCACATGGACATACATATGACTGTACTAATTCCTATCATCATTTGACTCCTCCACAGAACCTCCTGTCACCAGGCTGCAAACAGGCACAGGCATGCAGCCACCTCCAACACCAGTCTTCAGGCAGCAACATGGACAGTATGCATGAGCAGGGTTAGATTGGGTTAGATTGCCTCCGTAGAGGACTCAGAAGTGATGCCACCACCATTGGCATACGACCCCTGGCAAGATACCTGGCCTGAGGAATATCCTTTTGGCTTTGAGGGGGAGCCAAGTCAGCCACGAAGGGTCCATGTCTTTACCCCCCCAACACAATATCAGGCCAGTCATGGCTTTTCCACACAGGGGATATCACAAGAAATGCAAACTGGACAGGCTGAGTGGTCACACACTAGTCGTCAATGGGACTACCAATCCAGCCTGAGAGCTCCACCATCCGCTTCCCTTGGGAGAGCTCCACTATCCGCTTCCCTTGGGAGAGCTCCACCATTTGCTTCCCTTGGGAGAGCTCCACAATCCACTTCCCTTGGGAGAGCTCCACCATCCTCAGATGAGCATATAGCTGAAGTTGTCCCTGAAGCACCAGCAGCTGAAGTTGTCCATGAAGCAGATGCAGCTGAAGTTGTCCATGATGCACCAGCAGCTGAAGTTGTCCATGATGCACCAGCAGCTGAAGTTGTCCATGATGCACCAGCAGATAGAGCTGAACCTGCACCTAGAATCACTGCTGCTCAAGAGCCTGTAGATCCACTGTATTCTCCCCTGGGCGAGGAATACATTTCACTCCAGAGGAGGCTCATAACAAGCTGCGAGAGCAGACAAAAAGGCCAACACAGGTTTCACAGGAGCCAACAGAGGTTACTCCAGCATACCATAGAGCTGCAGAGGGACATGGCAGCATCATTAAATGAAATTGTACAAAACCAGTCGCAGATGATGAGAGTTATTTCTGATATGCAGATGCAGATTGACAACAGATGGCGGGAACAAAACCAACTCTTGGGTGTGTTGGTTGAGCACTTCACACACCAGCAGGACACTGCCTCCAGCCTATGATCTGTGGCCAGCACTCCAGCAGAATCATCTGAATCTTCCCAAACAAGGAGAACCAGGAAATCCACTCCAGTCACCTCAGCCCCCTCATCCAAGAAGCCTAAAAATAAATAAATATTCTTATAGTTCACCATAAATCTTGTCCTCTGTTATTTACCATATAATTGTCATCCACATCCATGTGAGGGGTGTTTTAGTACACTAATATTGTTTAAACATATAATAAGGCCTGTGTGGAAATGGCCCAAAAAAGGTAATATCATCATGTTTATGACATATTCATGTTCTTTAAACCACATCACATAGTTGTGTATGAAGGGTACATATAGTAATATTCACTTATAAGATGCAAATCAAGGTTTCTCACATCCAATGGATATTGACACATGGGCAGGGATAGGCACAAGGCAAGGCTGTGGCGGACATTTTCTAAGGTAAAGACCTTTAGTGAAGGACACCTTGCCTATCCCTGCACATGGGTATATATATCTAAATAATAATGTTTTTACAGAAGGTGTGAACATAAGGTATAAACATCCATTTTCATTCTTCTTAATGATAGTCAATAAATCATAGTGACCTAAACATGAATTAAACAAATTAGATATTTTCAGTAATTAGGGTGGTTAAGGGAAGGGGGTGGGATGTAGTAGTTTCACTTACATGCAGTGGAAATCCGCAGTATGTAATTCTATGACCAGCTGCAGCAGGGGCAGCACCATGACCAGGGACCTCAGCAGCAACTATAGAATCAGCATGTATAGACGGAACAACAGGGGCTTGTAGGGCTTCCAGCACCCCTTGTTCCCCATGATGCACCCCTTGTGCCCCATGATGCACCCTTGTGCCCCATGATGCTGCCTCTCTATGGAAAGCAGGAAAACATGGGGGCTAATGAGGATGTGCATTGGCAGGTTTTTAAGGCTTCCTGTTGTGAGGTTGTGCTGTTTGTGATTGGTTTGACACATTTGCAGGGGCAGGAATAATAAATGCTTTGAAGAGGTTTAACTATTTGTGATCAAGCTGCTGATATGTATGTTGTCGAGCATGCATTTGTTAGGCCTTCAGAGAGTTACGTTGGTTTCTAAGTCAGTGCAAGGGTTGCTGCGTCTGCAATTTGTGGCGAGATGAGAATGGAGTAGATTTTCTGGATTCTGCGCGCGTAAGTCCTTACTCTGTATATTGGATACCAAACTGCCCGTGTTTTGTATGTCAGTCTATGGGTAAAAATAATACGGGCGAAGGCAGAAATATACGCGCGTAAGTTGTATGCTACGCCGTATATGTGATACCAAACCAGCGCAAAATTTGGCGTTGCTGTCTTTTGCGGGTGACACTGCATATCGGATCGGGCCCCTGGTTCTTTCCCAAGTGAAATGTTAAAATGTTGCTTAAAACTATTTTTATATTTTGGGTTTCAAAAAATAAATAAATTCAGTTTCAATATATAAGAGGTAGCCATTCAAAAACTTCAAATTTAACTCTGGTGGTTTTGTCATTCCTTTCAAAGACATTTCAATTTATTAGAAGCACCACCATTAGAAAGAGTTAAGTCAAAAGTTAAGTCAAAAGCTAAAAGAGCATTGACGAAAGATAGAGTCTGGAGATGAAGGGAGAGTCTTTCTGTGAACCCATCTAGACTGCCTGCTAACAGCTCCTAAGTGTTGATGAGTTTCACTGCCTGCTTGTTTTCTCACTCAAGTTCATGTCAGGAGTGATGCTACAAGACTGTCACACTTGAGAGGCTGTGTTTCCATTCCACAGCATGGATTCTGGTAAGATTGTTTCAATTTATACATATGTTGAAAAGGCTAGAAGACAGAGTCACAATGTGACTCCTTTTATCTTAATAGAATCATGGGTTAATATCTCCTGAGGGGGATTATTGAACAGTGGGGACTAATTAATGTGATACTTTGATTTTATGCTGCTTTATGTGTGAGATTTATTGGGCTCATAGACTGTTTGTTATGTGGCTGGAACGCACAGGTTTCTATTTTCACTTCAAAAGGCTGCACAGCTTGTAGCTTGGCGCTCTTTTTCTCATAGCAGGGGCGGACCTGCCTTGCGCACCATGTAGTCTCGCTTTCATTTCCTCTTTCCTGACCGAGCTGACTGTCGGAGAAGACACTTTTTCTCTGTATTGTCTTGGTCTAGGAGGTGGTGAGTGCCCCAGCCATTGTAAGTATAAAGGTGCCGTTTTTTGAGAAATAAAAAAGATTGTTTTTTTTTCTGTGTCCTACTGTCATTAGCTTAAGCTGTGGAGGATTCTGAGATACTAGACGGTACTCCCTCTATTCCAAATAGTAATACCTGTTTATATTGTGAGGAGGCCTTGGTATGCCTGCCCTCTCAACTACGTTCTACGTGCCTTGACAACGCTATTAGGTCTAAGAAGCCTACTGGTGCGACTCCTTATCAGAATTGATCGAGGTGGAGGGTCCCCTCAACGTTATCCAGGAAAGAATTAAAGCATTGAGAATTACTAATGATGCAAACATGTAGATTATTTGCCTAAATTCTAAGGTGTCTGATTTTTTAGTTCAGACCGGTTGGGTGCTCTGGCTGAAGTCCTGGTCTGCGGACATGACTTCTAAGCCCAGACTTCTCTCCCTTTTTAAGGGAAAGATGTTATTTGGTCCAGGCCTGGACTCCATTATTGCCATGGTTACAGAGGGCAGGGGTGCCTTCCTACTGCAGGATAAAAAGAACAAGTCTAAAAGACAAAGATCTAATTTTCATTCCTTTCATTCTGATAAATCCCGACAGCAGCCTTCTGCTAAGCCCAAGCAAACCAAGAGTACTTGGAAGCTGGGTCAGTCCTGGAATAAATCCAAGCAGCGCAAAAAGCCTGCAAAGACTTAACTGGCATGAAGGGGTGGCCCCCGATCCGGCACTGGATCATGTAGGTGCAGACTGTCATTCTTTTCAGAAGCTTGGTTCAGGGACGTGCAGCATCCATGGGTCCTGGAGGTCATAGCTCAGGGATCCAAGATAGGTTTTAAGTCTCATCCACCCAAGGGCAGATTTCTCATCTCAAGCCTGTCTTCCAGACCAGAAAAGAGGGAAGCCTTTCTGGGGTGCATGCGGGATCTGTCCTCCTTACGGGTTATTGTCCCGGTACCTATCACAGAAAGAGGTTTGGGATACTATTCAAACCTTTTTGTGGTCCCAAAGAAGGAGGGAACTTTTCACTGATTCTGGACCTAAAGTGCTTAAACAAATTTCTAAACGTCCCTTTGTTCAAGATGGAGACGATAAGGTCCATCCTTCGCTTAGTTCAGGAAGGACAGTTCATGACCACTGTAGAACTGAAGGATGCTTACCTTCACGTTCCAATCCATAAGTATCAGTTCTAGTTCCTAAGGTGCGTTCCTGGACCAGCACTTCCAGTTCATTGCACTTCCGTTTGGTCTAGCTACTGCCCCAATAATTTTTATGAAGGTTCTAAGGGCTCTTCTAGCCATTGCCAGAACCTGGGATATAGCAGTAGCTCCCTACATGGACGATATTCTGGTACAAGCACCATCTTTTCGTCTGGCGGAGGACTCTCTCTTCTTTGATCTCATGGATGGAAGATAAATCTAGAAAAGAGTTCTCTTATTCCAAGCACCAGGGCAGAATTCCTGGGTACTATAATAGACTCCATATCCATGAGGATATTTCTAACAGACCTTGCTTCAGCATGTCTTGCCCTCTGGATCTCCTTAAGGCCCTCTGTGGCTCAATGTATGGAGGTAATTGGTCTCATGGTGTCCAGCATGGACATCATTCCATTTGCCAAGTTCTGTCTCAGGCCGCTGCAACTGTGCATGCTGAGGCAGTGGAACAGCCATCATTCAGATTTGTCTCAACAGATCTCTCTGAACAACCGGTCAAGAGAATCGCTCTCTTGGTGGCTCTGTCCAGATCATCTGTCCCAAGGGACATCCTTCTTAAGACCATCCTGGGAGATTGTGACTATGGACGCAAGTCTATCAGGATGGGGAACTGTTTGTGGTGCCAAGAAGGCACAGGGTCTGTGGTCTCAGGAGGAACGCTCCCAATCGATCAACATTCTGGAAATTCAAGCAATCTTCAATGCTCTGAAGGCTTGGGCCCTTCTGGGTTCATCCCCGTTTATCAAATTCCAATCAGACAATATAAACTTTGTGGCCTACATCAACCATCAGGGGGGAACGAGAAGCTCCCTAGCAATGGGGGAGGTATCTCGAATTCTGGAGTGGGTGGAGACCTACAGCTGTTTGCTGTCAGCGATCCACATTCCGGGTGTGGACAACTAGGAAGAAGATTTTCTCAGCTGACAATCCTTTCATCTGGGGGAATGGTCTCTCCATCCCGAAGTGTTTGCAGAGATATGCAACAAGTGGAACAAGGTCCCTTTGTTCATCAAAATCTAGATTCTCTGAGGCTGACTGCGTGGAGATTGAATGCTTAGTCCTAGCCAACAGAGGTTTTTCTGAGAGAGTAATACTCTCATTCAAGTTCATAAGCCGGTTACTCGTTGCATCTATCATAAGGTGTGGAGAACCTACTTATTCTGGTGTGAAGAGCGTGGATTTCACTGGCATAAAGTTAAAGTGACACTGAACCCAAATGTTTTCTTTCGTGATTCAGATAGAGCATGCAATTTTAAGCAACTTTCTAATTTACTCCTATTATCAATTTTTCTCATTCTCTTGCTATCTTTATTTGAAAAGGAAGGTATCTAAGCTTTATTTGGTTCAGAACTCTTGGACAGCACTTTTTATTGGTAGATGAATGTATCCACTAATCATCAAGAACAACCCAGGTTGTTCACCAAAAATGGGCCGTCATCTAAACTTACATTCTTGCATTTCAAATAAAGATACCAGGAGAATAAAGAAAATTTGATAATAGAAGTAAATTAGAAAGTTGCTTAAAATGTCATGCTCTATCTGAATCACAAAAGAAAAACATTTGGGTTCAGTGTCCCTTTAAGGTTGCCAGGATCCTGTCGTTTCTCCAGGATGGACTGGAGAAGGGCCTTTCTGCCAGTTCCCTGAGGGGACAGATTTCGGCCCTGTCTATTTTACTGCACAAGAGGCTCTTGGAGCTTCCAGATGTACAGTCCTTTGTTAAGGCTCTTATTAGAAACTGACCTGTGTTTAGATCTAAGGCTCCTCCTTGAAATCTAAATCTTGTTCTTAAGGTATTGCAACAGGTTTCGTTTGAGCCTATGCATGAAATTGACATTAAATTGTTGTCCTGGAAGGTTCTTTTTCTACTGGCTATTGCTTCTGCACGCAGAGTATCTGAGATTGCTGCCTTGCAATGTGAGCCTCCTTATCTGGTGTTCCATTCTGATAAGGCTGTCCTACGTACTAAGTTAGGTTTTCTTCCTAAGGTTGTGTCAGCTCGCAACATCAATCAAGAGATTGTGGTTCCTTTCTTGTGTCCAATCCTTCTTCTTTGAAAGAATAATTTGAATGTGGTTTGCGCCTTGAAGTTCTATCTTCAGGCTACTATGGATTTTAGACAAACTTCTTCCTTGTTTGTTGTATATTCTGGGAAGCGTAAGGGTCAGAAGGTCTCTTTGACTTCTTTATCTTTTTGGTTAAGGAGTGTTATCCGTTTTGCTTATGAGTCAGCGGGACATAAATCTCCTCAGAGGATTATGGCTCATTTTACTAGAGCAGTGGCCTCTATGGATCAGATTTGTAAGGTGGCCACCTGGTCATACTTTTTCTAAATTTTAAAAGTTTGATGTTTTTACTTTGGCTGAAGCAGCTTTCGGAAGGAGGTTTTGCAGGCTGTGGTGCCCTCAGATTAGGGTCCGCCTCTCTTTTTGTCCCTCCCGTTATCATTCAGTGTCCTCTAGAGCTTAGGTATGTTTCCCAACAGTAAGGAATGATGCCATGGACTCTTCTTATATTAAGAAGGAAAACATAAATTATGCGCACCAGATAATTGTATTTCCTTCTGTATAAGGAGAGTCCACAGCCCCCGCACGTGTTCTCCAAGGGCGGCCCTCTAATTTATATTTTTCTTTTGGCACCATTTATACCCTGATATTTCTCCTACTGTTCCTTGTCCCCTCGGCAGAATGACTGGGGGATGGGGGAAGTGGGAGAGGTATTTAAGCCTTTGGCTGGGCTGTCTTTGCTTCTTCCTGGTGGCCAGGATCAGTATTTCACAACAGTAAGGAATGATGCCGTGGACTCTCCTTATACAGAAGGAAATAAAATTATCTAGTAAGCATAATTTATGATTTAAAATAAAAAAAAAACACATTGTTCATGTAGTCTGGTGGTTTTTCATACTCTACAGCCACTGGTCCTGCTTGAAGAATCTTGACATGCATTTCTCTATTAATAGAATGTTAAGCAATCCTGATCAATCAAGCTAAACAATCATGTTTATGGATCAGCTGGCTTACCATGGGCAGCTGAATTGTGGCTGAACTGCTCCAGCCCTGTCTATTTTACTGCAAAAGAGGCTCTTGGAGCTTCCAGATGTACAGTCCTTTGTTAAGGCTCTTATTAGGAACTGACCTGTGTTTAGATCTAAGGCTCCTCCTTGAAATCTAAATCTTGTTCTTAAGGTTTTGCAACTTGTTTCGTTTGAGCCTATGCATAAAATCGACATTAAATTGTTGCCCTGGAAGGTTCTTTTTCTACTGGCTATTGCTTCTGCGCGCAGAGTATCTGAGATTGCTGCCTTGCAATGTGAGCCTCCTTTTCTGGTGTTCCATTCTGATAAGGCTGTCCTACGTACTAAGTTAGGTTTTCTTCCTAAGGTTGTGTCAGATCACATTATCAATCAAGAGATTGTGGTTCCTTCCTTGTGTCCAATCCTTCTTCCTCGAAAGAATAATTTGGATGTGGTTCGCGCCTTGAAGTTCTATCTTCAGGCTACTATGGATTTTAGACAAACTTCTTCCTTGTTTGTTGTATTTTCTGGGAAGCGTAAGGGTCAGAAGGTCTCTTTGACTTCTTTATCTTTTTGGTTAAGGAGTGTTATCCGTTTTGCTTATGAGTCAGCGGGACATAAATCTCCTCAGAGGATTATGGCTCATTCTACTAGACCAGTGGCCTCTATGGATCAGATTTGTAAGGTGGCCACCTGGTCATACTTTTTCTAAATTTTAAAAGTTTGATGTTTTTGCTTTGGCTGAAGCAGCTTTCGGAAGAAGGTTTTGCAGGCTGTGGTGCCCTCAGATTAGGGTCCGCCTCTCTTTTTGTCCCTCCCGTTATCATTCAGTGTCCTCTAGAGCTTAGGTATGTTTCCCAACAGTAAGGAATGATGCCATGGACTCTTCTTATATTAAGAAGGAAAACATAAATTATGCGTACCAGATAATTTTATTTACTTCTGTATAAGGAGAGTCCACAGCCCCCGCACGTGTTCTCCAAGGGCGGCCCTCTAATTTATATTTTTCTTTTGGCACCATTTATACCCTGATATTTCTCCTACTGTTCCTTGTCCCCTCGGCAGAATGACTGGGGGATGGGGGAAGTGGGAGAGGTATTTAAGCCTTTCTCTGGGCTGTCTTTGCCTCTTCCTGGTGGCCAGGATCAGTATTTCACAACAGTAAGGAATGATGCTGTGGACTCTCCTTATACAGAAGGAAATAAAATTATCTGGTAAGCATAATTTATGTTTTAATATAAAAAAAACACATTGTTCATGTAGTCGGGTGGTTTTTCATACTCTACAGCCACTGGTCCTGCTTGAAGAATGTTGACATGCATTTCTCTATTAATAGAATGTTAAGCAATCCTGATCAATCAAGTTAAACAATCACGTTTATGGATCAGCTGGCTTACCATGGGAAGCTGAATTGTGGCTAAACTGCTCCAGCCAATTCATACTTGACACACTGTGATTTACATTAATATATATATATATATATATTATATATATATATATATATATATATATATATATATATATATATAGAGAGAGAGAGAGAGAGAGAGAGAGAGAGAAAGCAATGTTGTTGTTGCACTCTTACAAATCTGATCAGTTGCCAGTGTGCTATAGAGGTAATGATATAAAGTTTCAGATGAAACACTTACTGGTCTGCAGTCATCTGTGGTAAATAAATCTTTTTTATTCATGTGACATTTCGGGATATAACCTATTCCTTCTTCAGTCTGAATAGATTATATTCTGAAACATCACATAATTAAAAAAGATTTATTTACCATAGATGTCTGCAGACCAGTGAGTGTTTAATCTAAAACTATATATTTATATATATATGTGTATATATATATATATATATATATATATATATACATTGGAGGCCTTCTTAGTCAGACACCTTGAACCATATCCTTTCATATACCATATTGATTTTAAAAATGTTTTATTATTATATATGGGTGCAATAGTTTATATTAAATTATGTTTTGTAAAACTTTTTTTTAACCATTACTCTTCAGGTCTCAAGTTGAGCTAAATATTCTAGCAGAGTGCACTCATGCACAAACAATAAAGGGACAGTTTAGTCAAAAATAAAGATTCATGATTCAGATAGGGCATGTAGTTTTAAACAACTTTCAAATTTACTTTTATCATCAATTTTGTTTTGTTCTCTTGTTATTCTTTTTTTAAATAACTTTATTTGTTGAAAACCCCAACAGGTAAAACACAACGAGAAAGAAACAATATACATGAAATGGTAACAATTCAGGTTACACAGAAATGGCATCGTGATAATAGGTCATGTCTATCTAATTTATATTTTAATCTCTGTTTTAACCCATATTAAATTTAAACTAATCTATAATATAGATAGTAATCAGATTTATTGCACCAGACTTTGGCGCTTCCGACATTTCACTCTCTGTTTTTGACCTTCTGTATGTACAGATCCCTAAGGACGGGAGAGGGGGGGGGGTAACGGGAGCAGAGAGAAGTCGGTGTTGTTAGGAGTCATCTAGGTTGCTTATGGGCCAATTGCCTCTTAGTCGTTCTGTCATGAGGTACGCGCTGTTGTTGAAGGATGACAATATCTGTGTGCAAATGTTAGAAGGTAGAGACAAAAGATAGGGCTCCCATTTTTTTAAAAAAAGGCCTTTATTCTTCTCTCTAGGTCTCCCTTAACATCTGGATTTTCGACCAACATTTGTGTGTGCAGTAAGTTGGTGAATTGTGTTATGTGCGGTGGCTTGCTCATAGTCCATTGTTTTAGTATCAGTTTTCTGGCTATTAGGATGGCAGTGTTCAGAAAACGATCCTGTGAGGTGCTCTGTGTATGTCCCCTAAGGAAGAAGGTATCTTGGATTGTTAAAACTAATGTTGTGCCACAAATCTTCGTTAACCAGTACTGGATCTTACCCCAGTACTGAGCTATTTTGGGGCAGCTCCAGAACAAATGCGTGATGTCTGGTTTAGGTAAGGAGCATTTAAGACAGACGTCTAATGCGCCAGGAACCCATTTGTCTCTCAGTTGAGGGGTGATGTAGCTAAGGTGTATGAATTTATGGTGCACCTCTCTGTACGTCATCGCTAGTGTGCTGCTAACTGCTAGTTTGAAGCTGTCCGAGATAGTCTCTTCACTGACGTCAAGGTCTGTGTTGCGTTTCCACTTGGCGCTTAGGTTTTGTAAGATTACAGTGGATTTGCTCTCCATGATTAAGCTGTAGATGTGTGAGATAGAGTGTGACCCATGTTTAGTCAGTGCGCAGATGGTGTCTATTGGGGTGGTGGTTCTACCACTAAGTCCCTCAGACAGTAGTTTACGGGCGTAGTGAGTGGATTGGAGGTATGCAAATGTGCTATGTCTAGGGAGGTCGAATTTGTCATGTAAGTGTGCTAACGGAAACGATTTGAGGGTGAGGGGATCTATTAGTTGCGAGATTGCAGTCAGACCCCTCTCTTCCGATAGGGCGAACATTCGAGTGGTCATGCCCGGAATGAAGGTAGGATTGCCCTGTAGTGGAAGATGTTTGGTGATTTTGCTAGAAAGTTTCCACCATTTACATAGTTTTGCCCAGGCCCTAAGCAGATCTTTAAATAATATATTATCTTTGATTTCCATAGGAAGGGTGTGTATGGGTGTGTGGGGTAGGAAAGCCAAGTGGAGTGGGTGGGGGCCAAGGATTTCTCTAGCTTTTCATCATTAAATACCGATTTACGCAGCAACCAGTCAAAGACTATCTTTGCCAGCGTTGCCCAGTTATACCACTCAACATTTGGGAGTTTCAATCCCCCCTTGTCAGTTGGTAAGGCCAGTTTTATTCTACTGATTCTATGTTTCCTAGAATTTCACGCGAAGGTACTGAAAGCACTAGAGATGCTCTTCAGGTCTTTTTGTGTTAGTAGTAAGGGGAGTAGTTGCAAAGGGTACAATAACTTGGGCATCGCCATCATTTTGATTAGGTTCACTCGGGCCGATAGGAATATTGGCAGCTTAGTCCAGCTCATCAGCATTGAACGGATCTGTGCAATCACTGGCAGGATGTTCAATTTGTAGATTAAGTGTGGGTTAACGTGTAGGCAAATGCCCAGGTATTTAAAAGAAACATCTGTGATTTTGAGCTTAGTTTGTATAGGCATGGAGGGTTGTGATTTAGTGAGGTATGTCAGTTCCGATTTTTCCAAGTTTACTTTGTAGCCTGAAATTATTCCAATGTTGAGGCCAATTTGGATATGGTGACGCTTTAGTTGGTTACGTAGAGGAGCAAGTAATCAGCGTACAATGATAAGTGCATTAAATAAGACCCTACTTTTGTTGCTGGTATTGTGTTTTGTATGTATATGGCGAGTGGTTCTATGGCAAGATTGAACAGGAGGGACGATAGAGGGTATCCCTGTCTAGTGCCCCTTTTAAGGGAGAAGGGGCAAGACACTTCTTCATTTACTATTACTGAGGTGCGTGGATTATGATATAATGTTTGTATGAGATTAAGGAAATCACCAGTGATGCCAAATTTTCCCAGGGTGGTTAGGAGGTGATCCCACTCCACTCTGTCGAACGCCTTTTCCGCGTCGACAGAGAGAAGGCAAGCCTCCGGAAGTTTTCCAGATTTATTTTGGTTTCTATCTCTGTTACTCTCCTGCCTATAGTAATCTATAACTGCCAATGTTTTGCGTATGTTAGTGACTGAAGAGCAATGTCTCATGAAGCCTGTCTGATTTTTGTGGATGACTGTTCCTAGTACAGAGGCTAGTCTGTTTGCCAATATAGCTGTGAAAAGTTTATATTCATTGTTCAAAAGTGCTATTGGTCTGTAGGAGGCAGGGCTCGTTGGGTCCCTATCCGGCTTCAGAATCAAGCACATTAGCGCATCAGCGAAGTCAGCTGGAGGGGTTGCCAAGCCCTTTAGGTAGGCTGTGAATGTTTGTGCCAGTAAGGGGCTTAGTTCTGTTTGTAGCAGCTTATAATATTCAATTGGTAATTTTTCGGGGCCCGGAGTCTTACCTAGTTTGGCTGTTTTGATGGCTTTTAGGACTTCAAATGTTGGAATTGGAGCGTTAAGGAGGTCTAAATTTTCTGAACTGAGGGAAGGAGGATCAATCCGACCCCAAAAACTATCCCTGTCGTTTTGTGTACATGGCTGAGCAGTGTAGAGTGTGGAATAAAAGTTCAGAAATTCCCCTGTAATTGACTTAGTGTCTGAGAGGAATGTCCCCTGCGCACGTATGGAGGGGATTATGGATTTAGGATTAGTCAATTTTAACATGTTCGCTAACAGTCTCCCCGTCTTATCTCCGAATCTGTAGAACTTGCCTTTCCTATGTGTTTGAAAGAGGTGATCCTGTTGAGACAGAGTATTCTCTCTTAGTTTCTTTTTCTCATAGTAATTACTTCTGTTTTTGGGGGAGGGGTGGATTAGATATTGGTTGTATGCAGTCGTTACTTCTGTGGTGGCTGTGGTTTCCACCTTTTTCCGTTTGGCATTGTAGTGGGTGGTGAAGCTAGTAATTTGTCCCCTCATAACTGCCTTGGATGCCCCCAGAATATGCCCGGGTTATTAATGTGTTGGATGTTGAAATTGTGATATTCCTCCCATTGGGTTTTTAGGTGTTTCCTGAACTTGATGTTGTGGTACAGGTAGGTAGGGAATTTCCAGTTCCCATGAGTGGGAGTGCTGGGCTGAGGGCCAAGTTGCAGCCATATGGGTGCATGATCTGAGATTATTATGTCTGAGATATCTGTTTGTGAGATCTGTGTGTGCAGTGGCTTAGAACACAAGAAATAGTCAATGCGTGAGAGTGTCCCATGTGTTTTTGAAACACACGTAAAGTCTCTCCTGGTCTGATGGCGCGAACACCATAGATCAATGAGGCCAAGTGATGTTTTGAAAGCCATAATAGTTGCTGTTTTTTCCCCCCGCTTTTTAGCATAGATTTTTTCCTTTCTTTTTGTGTGCGTGTCAACCCTGCGGTCCAACGGTAGGTCTTGGGCTAGGTTGAAGTCGCCCTCCATCAGTAATGGTTTGTCAGCATGCAAGGCTAGGGTGGTCTGAAGGCTATGCCAGAATTGCGGCCTCAGCTGGTTAGGGCCGTAAACGTTAGATATGGTGTATGTTTGATTTCCTAGGTGTAGGCTAGCTATAATGTATCTGCCTCTTGGGTCTATTGCGATGGGGTTGATTCGGGCTGACTGTCCCTTTCTAACCAATATGGCCACTCCTCTTTTAAGTCCCTCAGTGGGAGTGTAGTAGGCATCACCTACCCATCTGGTTTTCAATTTCTCATGCTCCGCTTCTGTAAGATGCGTCTCCTGTAGGAGGGCAATATCTGTTTGGAGATGCCTTAGGTGTTGCAGTATGATACTGCGTTTGACCGGGGAAGTAATACCCCCGACATTCCAAGATACTATCTTAAGAGGGTCTGTCATTGTATTGAGAGGTAAGAGATAAGTTCGGTAGGTGTCTTATGGTGGGTGTGTGGGTTTTGAGTCTGATGCCTCAGGTAAACTAAGTGAGAGATGAAGGGTCTGTTGTGTGTCTCGCTTAATGGATGACAGGTGGGTTTGGTTAGGTTAAGGATGAGTACCTGAGGTGCCAGGAACTTGCAGTCCAAGGTATTCATAGTCGAGGGTCTGAGCGGAATCCGGGCGCCTCCCCCCGCCACCTAACGGTATAAAAGTGCATAGGTGTAAATATTTGGCAATAGTACATGTAACGAAGGGAAGGGGGGAGGGGGGAAGAGGGGAGTACAAACAAGATGAATTTGGGGTTGGGAAGGCAGGATGGGGTACACAGGGTAAAAGGGCACTCAACAAGAAGCCCCAGAGGAGCTCAAGTGTAAGCAATTTCAAGGTTACAGTAGCAATATAAGCAAAAACTGAAACAGGTATAAACAGGTATTTAGTCCTGAACTTGAACAGCAGCGGAGCAACAGGGGGGAGGGGGGAGGGAAGGAAGGGGGAGTACACATAAGACGAACTCAAGGTTGGGAAGGCAGGGTGGGGTACACGGGGTAGAAAGGAACTTAATAACAAACCCCATGGGCGTTCAAATGTAAACAAATGCAAAATTGCAGCAGCAATATAAACAAAAACTGAAACACATATGAACAGATACTTAGTCCTTAAATTGAGCAGTAATGGTGGTCTTTGAGTCCTGATATCCATTCTACAAGATGGATAGGGTGGGGAGATGAACATATTCTGGATATCCCTCTCAGCCTTCGCCATTGCTAGATGCAGCTTTTGCGGACTCAGGAAAAACTTGGGGCCTCCAGGTGTTGTCAGCCTCAATTTGGCAGGGTAAAGGAGTGAAGCTTGTTGACCTGTGGAATGTAGCCTGGAGCAAAGTGGGGCGAACTCCTTCCGTTTTGTGGCCACCTCCACCGTGAAGTCCTAGACAATTAGGAGTTTGTGGCCTTCATAGAGTAGGTCAGGTTGGGATCTGTATGCCTTTAGAACCACCAGCTTCTCTTGATATCTAAGTAGTTTGAAGATAACTTGTCTTGGTCTCTGATTAGGTTTGGCTGGTAGCTGCTCTGGGTCTATTCTGTGTTCCCTCTCTATGTCTAGTGGCATTGTTTCCTGGTTCATCTTTAGCAGTTTGGGCAATGTATAGGCTGTGAACTCCAAGAGATCTTTGTTTTTGATCAACTCTAGGACCCCCACAATCCTTAGATTGTTACGTCGGGATCGATTTTCAAGGTCGTCCAGTTTGTCCTGTAGCAGTGAATTGTGACGTTCCAAACGCTGCATGGTTATGGTAGATGTGTGTTGAGAGTCTTCTACATCGGATATCCTTTGTTCGCATGTTGAAGTCTGGTGGAGTATTGTCTTATCTCAGTAGTAAGAGTGCCCATTCTCGTCTGCAGTGTCTCCATTTTGGGTAGAAAGAAAGCCTTTAGATCCTGAAGAAGATCCTGAGGTGGTTCTGATCTAGTGACGCTTTGGCCAGGGGAAGCAGGTTCGGGGAGTATTTCTGCAGCATGTTTCTTGCTTCTTTCTGAAGTCTTTTGTTTGCCAGCCATGATGGGTATAGCCTGCAACGCTGATACCTTAAAGTATTTATCAACTTCCATAGGGGATGTTGTTTTATGTATTCCCTCTGTAAATGGCAGCAGGTGGTGTCCTGCTCTGAGCTAGGCAATTGTAATTGCAGTTATAAAAAGGTCTCCTATGATATTGTCACCTTGTGGGGTGTATCTTGTGTCACTGCTAATCCGCAGTAGTTGTAGTGAGGTATCTATTATAGCGTAGTGCAATCACACCCATAAACTGCCAGACTTTACACATATAGCAGGAACACACCTAATGAGGCTGAGTGCTGGATATGTACACCTTATCTGGAAAGGGTGATTTCTGAACCTTCAGCTATGCTGTGCTTTTATTCTCACCACTCTAGAGGAGTCTTATTCATTAAAACATGAAAAAGTTAAGAGTGGCAAAGTTACAAGATATGCTGTTATGCAGTGTTGTCCAGAGTGTGCAATGTCTTTCTCTCTCTCTGTTCCCTGCACAATGTCCAAGCCCTGGCAGGCACCTTACAAGATGTGCACAGTCCCTAGCTGTCAGGGTCCCATATCTGCCTTATGAGTGACTTGACAGTCTGTTGTTGCGCTCAAATAAAAAGAGCCACGTGTACCCACTAAGCCCTATGTTTCTACTGACAGGATATAAAGACGGGCAGCTATTAAAACGTATCTAGATACTTCTTGGTCCTTATACATCTCCTGCTGCGGATCTGTAATTGATGCGTCCCTTATGAGGCGGGAAGATACAGTCTTTAAAGGTACCTGCATGTGGGGCAAGATGGCGTCCGCAATGAGGACCGCGGTTAAGCCTATGAGGCCTTGCTGTGATCCCTAAGGTTCATCTCCCTCAACAATGTGCAGATTCCCCTTTCCAAGCGGTTTGGAGATTAGGGCTACGGCAGGGAACCGGGGGTGATGCCGCGATTGGGTTCGCTCGTTACACTTGTCGGTTATCTCCTTCACTACACATTCTTCTTCTAAGTGCTCCGCCGGTGGGGGAGTAGATGTTGCAACTCCTTGCCTGTTAATGTCGGGCAGGTCCTCTCTCTATGCCCACCCACCCGAACTATCCTCTTGGTATTCTTAGTTGAAAGCTAAACCTAGGTAGACTCATATGCTAATTTCTGAGCCCTTGAAGGTTGTCTCTTATCTGTATGCATTTTGACATTTTTCACAACTAGAGGGCTTTAGTTCATGTGTGCCATATAGATAATATTGTGCTCACGCTCGTGGAGTTGCCTAGGAGTCAGTACTGATTGGCTAAAATGCAAGTCTGTTAAAAGAACCGAAATAAGGGGGCAGTCTGCAGAGGCTTCAATACAAGGTAATCACAGAGGTAAAAAGTATAATAATATAACTGTGTTGGTTATGCAAAACTGGGAAATGGGTAATAAAGGGATTATCTATCTTTTAACCCCTTAATGACTAAGGACGTACCAGGTACGTCCTACAAAAATTGACAGTGACAATGGACGTCCCTGGTACGTCCTCTGTATAATTGAGCACTGGAAGCGATTGCGATCGATTCCAGAAGCTCTCAGGGTATTGCAGTGATGCCTCGATATTGAGGCATCCTGCAATACCCTTTTTAAAGCATCCAATGCAGAGAGAGACACTCTGTGGCCCTCTCTGCACTGGTAGCGATGGTGCCGATCATTGGTGGGTGGGAGCCTTAGCAGGGAGGCGGGTTGGCGGCCCATTGCTACCCGGCATCCGGTTCCTGTATGTGCAATGTGCACACCGGATGCCGGACCAATGCAATGTGAATGGGAAGGAGGGAGCGGGAGGGGGAAAAATTAAGATAAAAGAATCTGGGAGGGGGTATTGAGGGAGGGCAGCTACACTACAGAAAAAATTATATTTCATAAAAAATAAAAAAACTTTTTTGGGGGGGGGGGCAAACTGGGGAGGTTGGGGGCTAAGGGGGGTCCATCACAGCTGAAAGATATATAAAAAAAGCCTTTTAATTTAGTACTGGCAGGCTTTCTGACATTACTTAAGATGGCAAGGACAATTGTGGGGTGGGGGAGGGAAGAGAGCTGTTTGGGAGGGATCATGGGGTGGGATTTGTCAGGTGGGAGGCTGATCTCTACACGTAAGCTAAAATTAACCCTACAAGCTCACAACAATGCCAAAGCCATATATGTCTGCTATTTTTTAACAAAAGGGGATCCCAGAGAAGCATTTACCACCATTTGTGCAATAATTGCACAAGCTGTTTGTAAATAATTTCAGTGAGAAACCTAAAGTTTGTGAAAAAGAAAAAAAATGTATTTGATCGCTTTTGGCGGTGAAATGGTGGCATGAAATATACCAAAATGGGTCTAGATCAATACTTGAGGTTGTCTACTACACTACACTAAAGCTAAAATTAACCCTACATTCTCCCTATAAGCTCCCTAATTAACAACTTGACTGCTGGGCATAATACACATGTGGTGCGCAGCAGCATTTAGCAGCCTTCTAATTACCAAAAAGCAACACCATAGCCATATATGTCTGCTATTTCTGAGCAAAGGGGATCCCAGAGAAGAATTTACATCCATTTGGTGCCATAATTTCACAAGCTGTTTTGTAAATAATTTCAGTGAGAAACCTAAAGTTTGTGAAAAAAGTTTGTGAAAAAGTGAACAATTATTTTTTTTTGATTGCAGTTGGCGGTGAAATGGTGGCATGAAATATACCAAAATGGGCCTAGATCATTACTTTGGGTTATCTTCTAATATATATATATATATATATATATATAATATATATATATATATATATATATATATATATATATATATGTCAAGGGATATTCAGGGATTCCTGACAGATATCAGTGTTAGCTGTTTGTAAATAATTTCAGTGAGAAACTTAAAGTTTGTGAAAAAGTTTGTGAAAAAGTGAACAATTTTTTTTTTTTTTATTGCAATTGGCGGTGAAATGGTGGCATGAAATATACCAAAATGGGCCTAGATCAATACTTTGGGTTATCTTCTAAAAATATATATATATATGTCAAGGGATATTCAGGGATTCCTGATGACAGATATCAGTGTTCCAATGTAACTATTGCTAATTTTGAAAAAAAAAAAATGGTTTGGAAATAGCAAAATTGTATTTATTACCCTATAACTTACAAAAAAAAGCAAAGAACATGTAAACATTAGGTATTTCTAAGCTCAAGACAAATTTTAGAAACTATTTAGCATGGGTGTTGTTTGGTGGTTGTAGATGTGTAACAGATTTTGGGGTGAAAGTTAGAAAAAGTGTGTTTTTTTCCATTTTTTCATATTTTTTTTATTTTTTTTTATAGTAAATTATAATATATGATGAAAATAATGGAATCTTTAGAAAGTCAATATAATGGTGAGACAAACGGTATATAATATGTGTGGGTACAGTAAATGAGTAAGAGTAAAATTACAACTAAACGGGGGGCGGAGTCTAGCCACGATCAGAGATGGCTGCTAACTAACAGAGCTCCGTAGTCCCTTGTGTGTTTTCGCCTATAAACCAACTGAACCGCCAATCATTCAGGCTACGATAAGCTACGATCCTGCTCCTTAGAGCCTTGGGTGCTACAGGCTTGCTCCTCTAACGGACATTTAATATAGCGGAGCGCTATCCTCATTTGATTGCCCTGCAATTGTGCGCTACGCGGATCGAGAGCCGGACTTGGCCACGAGGTACCTACTTGTGCAGAGCCAGTGTGCACACTTACCAGAGGTAATTGGAGGGCTGCACGACTAGTCACATACCCCTCCAGGCTACCTGAAACATCCTCTGAGCATCGGCGGTTTTGCCGCGCCATCTTCTTCAGCGGTAATAGAGCCGCGACCACGTGGCACGCCGCAGACACTGGAGTGTATAATCCTGACACCGAGTACAGGCCCTCTTCTATCCGCGATCAACGCTTGTGCTGTGTGCGAGGGAGGATTGGCCTTTTGCAGACGAGGAGTCCTTGCGGTTCTGTGCTGGGAGTTGCTGTGCCCTGAGGGTGAGTCCGGCCGTTGGCCCACGCAACATTACCTAATCACAGGCCTTAACAGTGCACCGGCCTTGCTCTGGGGGACTACTCACTTGACCTAGGGGGGTGATTACAACCGGGCACTATAACTCCGGTAACGGAGGATTCACTCCCCTCCAAACGGACAGATACATTTATTTTGGGCCCCATTAAAGCCTGGGCTGATACAGAAACGGTTAGGCCCTATAAGAACCCCTAGCAACATCTCCCTTGGCCTTGCAGACACACGGGCGTCCTGCAGTTATAAAACAGAGTGCAGCCACACTACTGCAGCCTAACTCCCATCATCTACACGACGAAGCCTGCACCTGCCAAGTTTAACTTATCTGGTTTATCAAGCAGGGCCTCTTTGCCTTCTGTAAAACTAGGCCTCAAAATTGCAATGACTAGTAAAAGGAACTCTAAACCCCCTAAGACTTTACAGCCTTCTGTAATGGAGAATTATCTTATACCTGCTGACCCTGCTCAGTCATCTACTAAGTCAGCTCAAGACACAACAGGTCCCTCACCAGCTGTCCATATCCATGAGCACAGTTCCACTATGAACTCTCACAGATACCTTACAAAGGATGACATTACTCATTTATCCTCTAAAGAGGACATTAAAAATGCTATGCTAGATTTCAAAAGCATGTTCGAGGAACTTAAAAGGGACATAGGAACCTTAAACCATCGTGTCACACAAATAGAGGAGAAGCAGGAGTCAATTAACTCAGATGTGCAGCATCAAGCTAGTCTTTTGCAAGCGCAAGAGGGAACGGTTAATTCTCTCATGGACCGTATAGAGGATTTAGAAAACCGGAGCAGGAGGAGTAACCTGCGCCTCAGGGGCATACCAGAGATGGTTGACCCCCCAGCACTACAGCCCTACATTCAGGACTTCATTAGGTATCTGAAAAACAACGCTGTAGCTCAGGATATACAAATAGAGCGGGCACATAGAGCCTTACGCCCTAAGCCACCCAACAGGGCTCCCCCTAGGGATATAATTATTAAATTTTTATCTTTCCGGGACAAGGAAGAAGTGCTTAAATTAGCAAGGGCAAAACACCCAATTACCTTTAGAGGCACTGAGGTTAAGGTGTTTTCAGACTTGTGTCCTACAACACTGCAAAAGCGGAGAGATTTGAGACACATTACCTCAGCGCTGAAAGAGAAAAACATCACATACAGATGGGGATTACCTACCTGCTTGATCGCTACAAAAAATAATGTTTCTCACACCCTCAGATGCCCTGAAGACCTTCCTGGTTTCAGCCAGGCCCTGGGCTTGGAACTTGAACTTCCACGTCATGAGGACTTACCCCGCAGGGCCCATGCTGGCAATGAGCATGAGGTGGCCCAGCAGCATCGTGGCTGATGCAGATTCAGTAGCTCAAAGCCTATTGTTTACTTTAGTATGTTGTTTCAGCTTTCTCCCTTCTTTAGGTTGCTTATGTTGGAGCTGAATGGATCTGGACATTTACTGGTCTAGTGTCCAGGACGAAACTCTGTTGCATCTCTTCAGAGCTCTCAGGTTTTATATATTACAAAATGTTTACATTGTTTAAAATGACTGTTTGATGTATTTTTTTACCTGACCATTGCCTATACTACTTTATTTTGGTTGATGTACTTATTTTACTGTCATTGTGGCCTTATAAGCTTTCTGCTCATCTAAATTCACTAGTACACTCATGATTTCTGTCATTGCCCCTAGTCTTACCGATAATGATTAGTCGCATTAGCACCCATACCTACAGGGGGCAGGGGGCTTTATAGCGTACAAAGGGGTAGCTTCAGATCACTAACTTTGCCTAAGCTTACAATACAGGAGGATGAAGCAAATCTGCGAACCCCCTAACATGGGAATTGATAATACTATACTAAGAATTGGCCCTTTTTAGATACCCAGGGTACATGCGTCTCACTGGGTTAAACCGCACTCTATGAGTAGCCCCCTGAGTGCCCCCCTTCCCCTTGCTTTCCATATCATTTATAACTAGAATAGGCATAGAATACTCATGGGGTCTTTACAACCCAAAACTGCCCTGCAATTTCACAAAATTCCTACAAGGGACTACACAGAATTCAGCTAGGAACACGACTAGATGGTGGTCTATCTGTTTAGCGCTAATACTCCAATAATCTCAATTTGTATACCATAGGGAGTTAGCTCTAACAAATTTAATTTCAGTTGTACCAAAGGTTCAGTAAGGTTTCTACAAATCATATCAAAAGTTTATGTTAACATGCGAAACACACAGGGACAACTACCCCTGATTTTTGGTAGTATTTTTAGTATTTCTTTACGATAGAACTGTCTTTAATTGTTTTTGTTGCTCTTTAACGTTGCACAGTTCACAGTACACGTTACTCATTTCTCTCCCTATTTATCTTGCTAGGCAAGATCTTTCACCCTTACTCCTTTACTACTTTCCCTGACCTTTCTTCCTTCTCTTCATTCGCCTCAATTTTTCTCCCCTTCCCCCCTTTTTTTTTTCTCTCTTTCCCCTCTCTTCCCTCACCCACCCTTTCCTTCCCCTGAGGACCTCCTTTCTGCACCCCCCTCGCATAACTACTTATAGGAGATAATGGCGAGCCAGGCTGTTAGACGCAAACCGCTTCCGCTTGAACTTATAACGATCAATGCAAAAGGGCTTAATAGCCCTTCCAAGCGCGCCATATGTAGAGAGATCTACATAGAATGGGCGGAGACTTGGTTTTTATCCAGGAAACCACATTTTGAAATAACAAATGAGCCAAAGTGGTCTAGTCGTCAATACCCTCTGGCTTATTTTGCCTCAGCTGCAAAAAAAAAAGAATGGAGTTGGGATTATTTTTAGTGCAGGGGTACCCTTCCAGCTTACAAGTAGTTACAAGGACCCTGAGGGTAGATTCCTGGTGCTCACGGGCACCATACATAACAGGCCTTGCTCACGGACTCCATTGGGCTAACTATCGCTAAATCTAGCAATATATCTGCAATCACATGGTCTGACCATGCACCAGTACGCTGCACCATTCAATGGCCTAACACGCCAATCACTCCTTTTGTGTGGAGACTCGACGATATGCTCCTCGATGATCCGGTGTTTAACACAGACATCAGGAGGTCTCTGACTGAATTCTTCCTCTTAAATGCGAGCGAGGAGATCAGTAGTCCCATTATCTGGGAAGCGCATAAATGCACGATAAGAGGGCTCTTGATCGAACGCAAAGCAAGACTTAAAGACTGAGGAGAGAACTATATGACAACCTACTGAAACAAGTTGAAAAATGGGGACAATGTCATAAGCGATCCCCACGCGACGAATCTGGTCTGGCACAATTAAACGCGGCCAGGAGGGATCTCCTGCTGTTCTTGCAGGAGGATTACCAGAAACAGGCCCTTCACCTGCGCAGATCTACTATGAGCAGGGTAATAAGCCTGGGAAGCTGCTCCGCCAGGGCAGTTGCCAGGAAAAAGATTAAAGCCTATGTTCACCATACTGTTACAGCAGACGGAGGCGTCCAAGCGGATGCAGACTCTATTGCTGCGGATTTCAGGAGATACTATGAATCCCTCTACAACTTGGAATGCCCTGCAGAGGCCGGAGGGGTATCCTCCGCTCGCCTCCATGTGGAAAATGAGATTAGTGCTTATCTTCAGTGCTGCTGACCTTCCTGTGATATCAGAGGAAGACAGGAAACGCTTAGAGCTTCCAATCTCTCCAGACGAGGTCCAACGAGCTATTAAAGATCTTCCAGCGGGCAAAAGTCCTGGACCTGATGGGTTTGGCCTGAAATATTATAAAGTATACTCGGATGTCATTGTTCCAGAGCTGACAAGCTTGTTCGCCTCCTTGCCGGAATCTTCCAGACTTCCAGGCTCTATGTTGGAAGCGCACACATAGTAGTAATTCCTAAGCCTGGGAAACCCCCTGATAGGCCTGAAAATTTCAGACCCATCTCCCTCCTCAATTCCGACTTAAAAATCCTGGCGAAGATCCTTGCCACTCGCTTGAACAGGCTCCCTTCCTGAGTTGGTCTCTGCTGACCATGTGGGCTTTGTGCCCGCCCGGGAGGCTAGAGACAATAACTCTCAAAGGTGCAGCAACTAATAACCTATGCCCGTACACACAATCTACCGCTTGCCCTGGTCACAACTGACGCTGAGAAAGCGTTTGCCACCGGGTTAGCTGGAAATTCATCTGATTGACGCTGGCCAGATTCGGCTTTGGAACCTGGGTTTATCAATGTGGTCATGTATCTGTACTCAATTCTGAACGCCACGCGTGAGAGTTAATGGCACCTTTCGGAGACATTCTTGATCAGAAACGGGACGAGACAAGGGTGTCCCCTGTCACCTTCTTCCTCTTCGCTCTGGCAATTGAGGTTTCTTGCAAACAAGATCAGGGCCAACCCGCAGTGAAGGGTCTAAGGGTGTGGCAGCTCAGAACACAAGCTCTCGATGTACGCTGACGATGTCTTGCTAACTTTAGCGGACTCGGCCTCGTCACTGGATGAAGCTCTAGGGGACGTCAGAGAATAGGAGGTATGTCTAACTTCCTTCTTAATCCCCTGAAGTCTGAAATCTTGAACATCACTGAACCCCGGACAAATTTGCTAAATCTACCGCAAACTGCCCGATAAGAGTCGCAACTCATAGTATCACATACTTAGGTGTTTTTGTCACTCCCGACACCTCTGAATCATTGACCTAACTATAAAAAAATCAGTGATGAGATCATTGGGGGATTTATCCAATTGGAAAAAAAAGTCGCTTTCTTGGATGGGTAGAATGGAATCGTTAAGATGAAATGTTCTCCCACGGATTCTTTATATAATGCAGACTATCCTGCGGCTGCGGCCTCCCACCTACCTTCAACGCTTACAAACGGGCATCGAGGCATACATCTGGAATGGTGTTAGGCCTAGGATCAGAAGATCCACTCTATACATCCCCAGAGATAGGGGCGGACTGGGAGTCCCGCTCCTAAGAGAATACCAAAAAGCGATATTCCTTCAGAGGATTGTGGAGTGGAGTCGGAACTCCCATGATAAACATTGGATACAGATTGACAACCGAAATCTTAACAGTGTGGTAACTCTGGAGCCCTGTCCTGGATCTCTGCTCAGAACCGCCCACGAGTCCTTACCGTCGGTACCCATTGATTAATGACACTCTGAGGGTGTGGGATAGGGATGCTAGATGAAGGTGCTTATGTGTCCACTCGCATCTCACCAAACATCCCCTTAACGGGAAAACCCTGATCTGGGAATGGAATTCCCGAGACGTTCTATGAGGACAGGCTAGCGCTTTAGCTGAGAAACTGCTTTTTTCTAATGCCCTCCAGAGCGATAAACTTAAAACGACATGCGGAGCTTGCTGAGTTGGATCAGGAAACCCTTCGCATCTTGGGTACAGGATGGCACAAGTCACACATTTCTACAACACTTGCAGGGATCGAGGTGCGTTGGCAAGGAATAGAACACCTTTTGAGGCTCTATGCACTATGCAGCAAACGCCGACTCAATTCATCTCCCATCTGTACCAGCTTTTGCTGAGTACAAGGGCATGCTGTCCTCACCGACTTTTGCTCCTCAATGGCAAAATGACCTGGGAGTGGATATATCTGACGGGGACTGCGTAAGATCTTTCGAAAGATAAAGGAAGGGCCTCGGTTTTACCGCGCGAATCTGGAAATGCACTATTAAATTAATTAGTAGGTGGTACCTAACGCCTCAGAGACTGCCAGAAAATCTAACCCTAACACTGATGGGAAATCTGGAGGGGCTGTGGTGAGGAGGGTTCCCTTCTCCACATTTGGTGGAACTGTCCCCGAATAATGTCATTTTGGGGGAGGTGCTGGGAGAAATGAGCAAAATTTTGGGAATCATTATACCCCCCAAACCAACATATCTGATTTTCATGATTGCCTAAGGTAGTGGGTGTAGATAGGCACATTCTTTTTCTTATAATGTTGGGCGGCGCGAAAGGACTCATCCCTGCACACTGGAAGAGCCCTCAGATCCCGTACTATACAGGAGTGGAGACATAAAGTGGTGATCTCCTTAGGGGCTGGAGCGATTTCACTTTCTCAAAACTGGGAGGCTGGCCACACATCATTTAGCTTTGAAACGCCACTTAGGAAACTCTCCCCCGGGTGGTCCTCCTTTACCTTCCCCTGTACCCCTTCCCTTCCCTTTCCCCCCCCTTTTTTTTTTCTCTCTCTTTCTCTAACCTGACTTCTCTTGTTCTACCCTCAACTCACTTTCTTCCTTTCTGTCCAAGTAAGACGTCAGACCTGGGGTCATATTCAGCACATGAATCAAGCATGCTGAAAATAATTTGTATAACTCTGCCTTAATATCTGATGTCAATTCCCAAAGTTTATGTTCTAACTGACTAGAGTAACCTAAAACCACGAGCTCGATGCTTGTGGATACAAGCTCAGATTTCCGCACTGTTCTCAAAAAGAAGAAAGCAAGAAAATGATAAACATGTTGACTAATATACTCACAATACTTTCTCTTTGGATAAGCTGTACAAAATTTTACTTGCTAACATTGTTGGGGGGACGCTCGCGGCCTAGTGCTGTGGGCGGGACTCCTGCACTTTGTTTAATTTATTCAATGTACACTGTTTTGCCATTGTTTGTAATATCTTGCTAAACTTAATAAAGCTTGTTTATAAACTTAAAAAAAAAAATTACAGCTAAACACAAACACCGCAAAAATTTAAAAATAGCCTTGGTCCCAAACGGTCAGAAAATGGTAAAGTGCTGTGGTCCTTACGGGGTTAAACAAAAAAAAACAGTTGTAGACTGTCCCTTTAACTTGCAGTACCAGCCTTTTTTAGTTCTTTTGAGTTATCTATTGAAAGTGTAGGGTGCTGTTGAGCGATGTCGGTTGCACTAACCCGTCTCTGGTAAATGTGATTTACAATGGACTTGTAATAACATGTTGAAAAAAAATGTGAATCAGATTACATGTCTCAAAAGGAGGTACCCTGTGCCCACAGTCCTGTGAGATGGGTCTGACCTCCTATTACTGTATAATAGTGACACAGTTTAACCACCAGTACTGTATATATGAGTCAGTGACACAGTCTGTAACCTGCCGGTGTGATGGCTGGCCTGACCCTACCCGCCCCAGTACTTTATAAAGTTTCCACAGTAGCCTGTGACATGGTCCAGGCCCCCCTGTACTGTATATAGTGGTACTGTATAGTAATCACTGTTTACCCCCATCCCCCCATGCTGTAGTAACAAGGTCTGTAGATATGCTGGTTCCACAAACATACACACACACACATAAACACCAATGGGTAAAACAGAAACACTAACGCCCTGTAGTCAGAGACACTAGTGAAGCATCATGTCCCACTCACATGATATCAGTGCAGGCAGTGGCAGGTCAACGTTTTTTTTTTTAAGCTGGCCCCCCACCCTTAGGGGGCCCAGTCGCAATTGCGACCTCTGCCCCCCTGTAGTTTCGTCCCTGGGTGGTCGCGCTTCACAAAAAGCTCCCTATTTATTTACTTATTCAAACTATTTTTATCACAATTCGATATAGTGTTTTATTTTCTGCACATTTATTTATGCTTTAAGTAGTATTTCAATAAATCACTGTGCTTTTAAACTATTTCTTTTCTTCAGATGAGAAAATCTTATTTGCATTTACAAGCGCTTACAGTAGCCTGAACATTCTTCAAATCAGGTTTCATCTTACTTTATAACTTATTCTGAGCTTTCGTTTAAGATAAACTTTGATCATGGCGCTAAGTTGAAGTACCTGCCTCAAGTGTTCCCTTTTGTCATATTTCCATTAAAATTCATTGGACAGCTACATACGACTAGAATATTAAATAGTCAAATGCTTTTTATTTTTATGAGCTAGGTCAATGACATTATAACTCATTATATTTTTACAATATTCACTTATAGACTTTTCGGAGTCTACATGTAAGAACATTTGTAAATTATTTTGTAAAGGAAATATAAAATTAGCCTAGCCCCATGAGAAAAAGATTAAAGGTTAATATTCATCACATTTTTGGATGCTAAATGTAAATATATCAATATTATTGGAAGAAGATGCACGGAACTCATAAATAAGATGACTAGGTAGAAATAAAATGAGATGAAATGAAATATGTCATTATAAATTAGAATCATATTTATTGTTATAGATAGGGATTGTAGTCATATTCAATTTTGGCAGTTTAGAAATATGTTACTTAAAGGGACAGTCTAGTCAAAATTAAGCTTTTATGATTCAGTAGGGGCATGCAATTTTAAACAACTTTTCCAGTTTACTTTTATCATCAAATTTGGCGTTGTTCTTTTTGGTATTCTTTGTTGAAATCTAAACTTAGGTAAACTCATACGCTAATTTCTAAGCACTTGAAGGCTGCCTCTTATCTAAGTGCATTTTGACAGTTTTACAATGCTAGACAGCGCCATTTCATGTGTGCCATATGGGATAACAAAGTGCTCACGTCCTGTGGAGTTATTTATAAGTCAGCACTGATTGGCTAAAATGCAGAGTCTGTCAAATAACTGAGATAAGGGGGCAGTCCTGCAGGAAGCTTAGATACAAGGTAATCACAGAAGTAAAACCTCTATTAATATAACAGTGAAAGTTATTCAAAATTGGGGAATGAGTAATAAAGGGATTATCTATCTTTTAAACAATACAAATTCTGGAGTAGACTGTCCCTGTAAATTCTAATCTCATGATATAATAAAGGAAAAGGATACCAGCATCATATAAACTTTTAAAGGGACAGTATGCACCAATTTTCATATAACTGCATGTAATATACACTAATATAAAGAAGAACATGCACAGATACTGATATACAGATCTAGTACAAAAACTTTTAAGTTATGTTAGACTAGGACAACCACTGAAAGGGGCTGGAAAAGCAAAAAGGACACTCAACCCCTACCCCCTCCCCTGCATATGAAAAGACCCATTTCACAACCAGCAGTCTGTAGACATAAGTATACATCTAAAACTTTGGGGCTTGGTTTAGAAAAAAAATCAATTGGAAGTCAATTGGAGAGTTTCTTTAAAACTGCAAGCTCTAGCTAAACCATGAAAGTTTAATTTTGACTTTGTAGGTTCCTTTAAAGACACATTAAATACTTGAGATAGTAAATAAAATTGATAAACTGTATACATATATAAAAAAACTTTTCAAGATATCTTGCATTATTATTTTGTACCTTTTCCTGTAATTCCATTTTAAAAATGTGAGCTTTCCAGTTCCTGTTAGAACTTGAAATACAGAACACTGTTATATTCCAAACAGCCATTGGCTGCACATTCTCCCTAATTGGTATTTATAACTCTCCCTAATGGTCTCACAGCGAAAGAAACCCAAGTTACAACATGGCAGCTCCCATTGTTTTATAGACATTAAAACTTTACACTTATTTTGTCAATAAACAACTAATGAAACTTAAAAAAAAACCCATATCTAAATGTTATTCTCAGAATATTCTTTTCTTTTAATGCATCATTTCTATCTAGCATTTATTTAGTGTTTAATATCCCTTTAAGGAATTCCACTTGACCTAAGTGTAGGTGAAAACAATTGCAACTGTTCCCACAGAATGCTTTGGAGAAAGTAAAAACAGTCAGGCCCCTTATTCATGTCTGTGAGGTTGCTGAGGACACCTTTAGCTCTATCCAGTGAGACTACTTTGCCATAACAAAACAGACGTGATTATTTAATAGTTACAGAACATTTACATAAACCATTTTGTAAGCGTGTACCTGAAGTAATACATCTATAATGATTGTTATCCCTGGTTGCTAGTAGTTATCATTCCATGTGTCAGGGACATGATGCCCAAATGTTGAAGCAATTGAAAGTGATTTTTCATAATTCAGACAGAACATAAAAATTGTAAAACAACTATCCATTATACTTCTATTATCAAATTTTCTTAATTTTCTTGTTTAAAATCAGGAAGGTAAGTTCAAGAGTGTGCACGTGTCTGCAGCACTATAGTGGCAGCAGTTTGCAACAATGGTATACATTAGCAAGAGCACTAAATGGCAGCACTATTTCCTGTCATATAGTGCTTAAGACATGTATATTCTACCTATATAGCAGTGATGTGCAGTGAGGTCAGAGGCTGGTGAGGCCCTAGATATGATACGCCAGAGAAACACATATACTGTGGGTACCCCTAACAGGGCAGGTTTTAATTATAGCTGAAATGGTACACCAGTGAAATCATAAACTGTATGAGTGAGAGCAAGTTAGTAACTCACAAGGTTTACTGTCAGCGAATTACTTCACCTGTGCACCGGTTCAGCTATAATGAAAACATGACCTGTTGGTGGTACTTGAGGACCGTGGTGAGAACACTGCACTAAAGCACCAGCTCATCTGAAATGTGTTAATTACCTACACAGGCATAGACACTCACATATACAGGCAAAGACACTCACATACACAGGCAAAGACACACACAACATAAATTCTACATACACCACACAAATTCTACACACACCACATGCACTCTACACCTCCACAAACCACACATACACTGACACTACACACACCACTCACATACATACACACACAAAAAACACATACATACATGCACTACACATACACACAAACATACATGTGCACACAACACATACTAAACACTAGCATACACACAGTGTACACAAACACATGCACACAGGAACATGTTAGAAAATGTTTTTTCCATTCAAACTATGTTAATTGGTGCTTTATAGCAACCTTTAATAGTGATCCAAATTTTATATTGTAATACCACTACTACCCCCAAACCTCAAAGCCTCTAGTTTCCCTGAATTTACAATCCTAGTTACTATTTTAAAATGGGTGGATGTAGCTTAATAAATTGAGCATAGATAAGAATTATAAAAGAATTGCAATTTACATAAAGGACATGTTTTGCCCCCTGGAATACATATTATTATAATCCACTGTGTGTCACGTTATACTAAAAAAGGCATATTGTAATGAAAATTAAAAGCTGACTTACAGCAAACAACATTTCTACAAATACAGCTGTAACAACCAAAACTCCCTTTAAATCCAAATATAAACCAAACTCTCAAATAGAATGCCTTATAATACAAGCACAGCTATATTACACATCACACCTTTATTACACAACATGCTGCATTTTAACATAATTTGTATTCTTAAACATTTATTCAGCAATTAATTTGAAAGAAAACGAGACCCTTATGCATCACTACTAAATGAGCAACATTTATTAAATACAGCAGCAGGGCCATTTCTAGGCAATTTGGCGCCATGGGCAAAATTAGAAAATGTGCGCCCCCCCAACAAATTCTAAACCCTATAATCAGATATATACAAACTAAACAAAAATGCACAAAAAACAAATAGCAATAGATTACATTTTCAGACTCTATTAAATAAATAGTCTAGTCAAAATTAAACTTTCATGATTCAGTTAGAGCAGCAATTTTGAGCAACTTTCTAATTTACTCCTATTATCAATTTATCTTCATTCTTTTGGTATCTTTATTTGAAAAAGCAAGAATGTAAGCATAGGAGCTGGCTCATTTTTGGTTCAGAACCTGGGTAGCACTTTCTGATTGATGTCTAAAAGTAGCCACCATTCATCAAGCACTACCCAGGTGATGAACCAAAAATCGTCCGGTTCCTAAGCTTACATTCAAATAAAGATACCAAGAGAACGAAGAAAAAATAAAAATTGGAGTAAATTAGAAAAGTGCTTAAAATTGCTGCTTTATCTGAATCATGAAAGTTTAATTTTGACTAGACTATTGCTTTAATCACACCAACATCCTCATCATTCAGCCTAGTACAGGTGCAACAATTTTTAGAGCTCCAAGAAAAGATGCCCTACTAAATGGAATGTCTTTTTGTTAGGGATAGTAATCAATGACAAATAGTTCTGCACACCATAAAGGAGGGACTATAGAGTTCTATATACTATTGAAAGCAGAGGGTACCATAAAGAAAATCATATATACATGCCTATTGTGTGTGTATGTATATATATATATATATATATATATATATATATATATATATATATATATATATATATATATATATATAAAGGGAAAAAAGCCTCCAATGCCTTAAAATAAAAAGTCCAAATTTAATGGTCAATTTTAAAAGCATGACAGAATTTAGTAAGAAACATCTGACATGTTTCGGCCAATGGAATTAATCTTAGACATAAGCTTGCTGAAAAAAACGCCAATATTTAAAAGCAGTACTAAAATTCTATTGGATGCTCTCAATTACAGTTATATGCACAACAGCTGAAATTGTATACTCGCTGTGAAATACGATATATTGTTTTTAATGGCCTAACATACATAGTATCAAACTCATGTGTGACACATAAATCAAAACAGAAAAACGGAAAACATCTCTGAACCAAATAATATAAATAAAATACATATGCATATTATTTATTGATTGTCTCTGAACTATTGTGACAAATTTCAAACTGAATTGGATGTACACATAATACCTTATCAAATGTCTAGTTAACAGCTACAGAATGGCAAAAATGAATTTCAGAAACAAATTTGCAAAATAGTTAAATAGCAAACAATGCGTACCCTTAATATCAAATATAACACAAAATAGTAACAAAGTGGTAATACTATACTAAAAGAAGGGAGAACGTGGTCTTAACTAAAAGTACTGCAACGTCTCATAAAATAATTTATTTTTGTTATTATATTCTATGTTCATTTTGTCTTGTAAATACAAGGAACGAGGCCTTAACTAAATATACGGCAGCGTCTCATAAAATATTTGGTATTTGGTATTTTATTCAAAGAAACAGCACACTATGTAATACTTATTGCAGTGTAAAAAATAGCCTTATTATTCCCAGGAGTTTATGAACCTACAATTGACTAATGAAAATATTGGCTAATGCAAAAAGTGCATTTCAGATGAAAAGAAGCAACACATTATGTACTACGTTTTACAGTGTTAAGAATAGCCTTATAATTCCCAGAAGTTTATAACGTCATAAAGGGAATTATATCCCTTTGGGAAACGTGACTCCAAAGAAAAAATCCAATAAGTCTCCTGTTTGAGGAGGACTTTGTTCATGTCTCCACCTCTAAGGGGTGCCTTTACCTGTTCTATAACCATCCATTTGAAGGATGGATTAGTACTGTTGTGTTTCTGTATGAAAAGTTTGGCCATTTCAGAACAAGGGTCTGACCTGTTGATGTCTGACAGATTTTGTCTAATACGCTCTCTAACTTCTCTAGAGGTGCAAACTACATATTGTTTCTTAGTGCAAGTGCACCAAATAAGATATATAACATTTTTAGAGCGACAATTGACACAGCTATTTATCTTGAATGTCTTATCAGTAACTGTAGAAGTTAATGTATTACCTTTTTGAATAAATCTACATGGTGTGCGCGCACTGTAGCCACATTTATACATTCCCATTGAGTTTAACCAGGAACTAGATGCTAGTTTCTGTTTAGGTAAACACTGGGGGAAATATGGTTAGCCAATGGTAAAACCTCTTCTATAGGAAAACCTGCATCCCTTATCAATTGTTGTTACTAGACCCTCATCCGCTTTGAGCATAGGTATATGTCTGCGAATAATGTTGCATATTTCATTATAGTCAGATGAGTATTGTGTGACAAACGTGACTTGGTCATCCACAGCATTTTTGGGATTGGGTTTGTCTAGTAGTAAGGTTTTCCTATCCAGAAAATCTACTTCCACTTTAGCTTTTTGTAAATTATAACCTCTTTGTGATAGCCTCTTAGTTAGATCCTCACTCTGGATGGCATAATCTGAATCATCAGAACAGTTTCTCTTGGCCCTAATAAATTGTCCTTTTGCAATAGCATATGGGACCTTAGGAGGGTGGTTACTTTTTCCATGTAGATGTGTGTTCCCAGATATAGGTTTTCTATATATCTGGGATTTAATTCTATTCATCCCAACGACATTGCTAAATTGCACATCTAAAAAATTGATGGTAGTTGGTAGTTTTGTTTGTTTCAAAAGTGAACTTTAAACCCCACTCATTGGTATTCAGATATTCTACAAAATTGTCTATATTGGATGAATTGCCTCTCCAAATCAATATCAAATGGTCAATATAGGGATGATAACTTTTGATAAATTGTATATATACGGATTGAAATCCCCATATATCATATTCAGTTCCCACCATCCCATCACTAGGTTTGCGTATGAGGGCGCAAATTTTGCCCCCATCGCCGTCCCTTGCAGCTGAAGATAATAAGAATCTTCAAACTTGAAATAATTATGTGTAAGAAGATTTTGTAGAAACTCCAATATAAATTGAATAAATTCCTTAGTATAATTGGACTTACTTTCCAAGAAGTACTTAACAGCCAGATTACCCATAGTGTGAGGGATGGATGAATATAAGGCCACAACATAAATTGTGAGCCAATGATAGTTTTCTTCCCAAATATAATTGTCAAAAATTTGTAATACATGCTTTGTATCTCTTAAAAAGCTGGGTAAATCAGAAACCAACGGCTGTAGAATGCTATCAAGCCATTCAGACAGCGGTTCGCAGAGCGAACCGATACCTGATACTATTGGTCTACCTTTAACACTTTGGATGCTTTTATGCACTTTGGGCAAAACATGTATGATTGGAGTAACTGGATTATTTACTGCTAAGAAGTCAAAAGTATTTATATCAATATGGCCTTGATCAAGGCCATCATCTAAAAGAGAAATAAGATCTTTTCTAAATTTCTGAACAGGATTACACAATAAAGCTTTATAATCATTTTGGTTTTCCAATTGTCTCATGATTTCTCCTTTGTAGGACTTTAAATCCCACACTACCGCACTTCCACCCTTATCCACATTCTTTATTACTAGGTTAGTTCAAACCTTTCAGATTTGGTTAAATTCTTTTTACCTTTAAAAGTTTTTTTGGAAAGTTCAATAAGATCATTTTCTACTCTCTTTTGAAATGAGACTAAAATGTCTCCCCTCGATTGTAAAGGATAAAATATTGATTTTGGTCTGAAACCAACATGAGCATTTTGTTCCTTGGATTAAAAATTGCTTTGTTCATTTAGTGAAATTAGGGTCTGAATATCTCTGACTTCAGAAAAATCCATACATGTTGAATCAGATAGATTGCAAACTTTATTAGTTGGAGAACATGTGATTATCTCATTATCTGTAGAATTTACATACTTTTGTGTTAATTGAAAATGCTTTTTGAGGGTAGTAAGTGTGCGAATTTGTGTATTAATATCCACCAAAGTTTGAAAGAGATTAAACCTACTAGTAGGGACAAACCCAAGACCATAGCTCAGAACTTGCCTGATATTTATTAATTGTTGAATGGGGTAATTAGTACTCTTAGCGTTAAAAGATACTACTTTAGGTTCGATCTCTTTGGGATTTTTTAGTATAGATTTAGGAAAGGCCCCTTGTGCCATATATGCTTCATTGTCTGAGGTACCCCGATCTGAGTTAGTTGCTTCACCTGTGTCAGTGCCACTCCAAGTGTCTGTTTTCCCTATTTTGTCTCCATCTGCGTCTGCGATCCCTTGATCTATTTCTGTTCTGTTTCTGCCAGATATATACTCTATCTTGACTATAATCAGTTTGATCACGTATGAATTTTTCATGTTTGGACTGAATAAGATGTTTCTTCAGTTGTGCTTTACTGTTGGTTAGAATATTATCTAATTCTTTATAGTTCTTTTCCAGAGTATTCAAATCCAGCTCTCTTTGTAGAATAATGATTTGCTCCCTGACTGCTAGGAGCTGTTTGTCTATGAACTCAATAATGAGGGACATTAATTTATAAGAGCAGTCAGAGAGTGAATCATTCCATCTTTTAGTAAAGTCTAAATCATCAATGGAAAAGGTGGGAAATGTCTTAATTCTTAAACCTCTAGGTACCATTTGAAGTCTAACATATCTATCTAAGGTCCATTTATCCCATTTTAATTTTAATTCCTTTTTAATAAGATTCTCCATAGTCTGAAATTTGTCACTTAAAGGGTTTATAGTAAATGTTTCATTAAAGATATTTTCAAAGTCCTGCTCAAGTTGATCTAAATCTGCTATGGTTGTCATAGAGTAAAATTGCTGATCCATATGAGGTACAGTTTCGGTTTCCATGTTAAAAATGAACTGTGGGAAAAATCCCAAATATAGATCAACAAAAGTATCTATTAAGCAGAATGGAGTAGAGATAGTTCTCTTGTAATGATGTCTAAGTGTAAACCAAATAAGATATATACATCTTATTTTTAAACAACTAAGTTAGGTGAAAAAAACTGAAATATTTAGCCCATTTACAATAAAAAGGGGCAAATTTTAGATTACCTGTCTAATTTCATAATTAATTAGTAACATTGTATCATAGTTTATAGACAGAAGATCACTAAATAGCTTTAATATAGATGGATATTCGAGGTGTAGATAGATACAAAGAAATATATCTCTCTTATACTTAGTTTAACAATGAGGACCTTATATTAACCTTGTAATCCTAAAAAATATATATAATCAATAAAGGATCAGATAAAAAACAAAATAAAAAATAATAATAACAATAAATAATAAATGATAATTAATAAATGATATAAAAGTACAAATTCAATACAAAAATATAGTACAAGACAGTGTAAAGTATATGTAAGTCCTTGTCACTTTCTACAAACGAAAAAATAGAAAGAGAAAAAAAAAACAAAAACAGAATTTATGCTTACCTGATAAATTTCTTTCTCTTGTGATGTATCGAGTCCACGGATTCATCCATACTTGTGGGATATTCTCCTTCCCTACAGGAAGTGGCAGAGAGAGCACCCACAGCAGAGCTGTCTATATAGCTCCTCCCTTAGCTCCACCCTCAGTCATTCGACCGAAGGCTAGGAAGAAAAAGGAGAAACTATAGGGTGCAGTGATGACTGAAGTTTTTTAAATAAAAATATACTACCTGTCTTAAATAGACAGGGCGGGCCGTGGACTCGATACATCACAAGAGAAAGAAATTTATCAGGTAAGCATAAATTCTGTTTTCTCTTGTAAGATGTATCGAGTCCACGGATTCATCCATACGTGTGGGATACCAATACCAAAGCTTTAGGACACGGATGAAGGGAGGGACAAAACAGGTTCCTTAAGTGGAAGGCACCACTGCTTGTAGAACCTTTCTCCCAAAAATAGCCTCCGAAGAAGCTTTCTCCCAAAAATAGCCTCCGAAGAAGCAAAAGAATCGAATTTGTAAAATATTTGCGCCAAATCTTATGATAGATTTTCCTGGTGACAGGCTTTCTAGCCTGAATCAGGGTATCAATGACCGACTCAGAGAAACCACGCTTTGATAGAATCAGGCGTTCAATTTCCAAGCAGTCAGACGCAGAGAAATTAGATTTGGATGCTTGAACGGACCTTGGATTAGAAGGTCCTGCCTCATTGGCAGAGTCCACGGTGGAACAGATTACATGTCCATCAGGTCTGCATATAAAGTCCTGCCTGGCCATGCAGGCACTATCAGAATCACCGAAGCTCTCTCCTGATTGATTCTGGCAACCAGACGTGGGAGGAGAGGAAATGGTGGAAATACATAAGCCAGATTGAAGGACCAGGGCACTGCTAGAGCATCTATCAGTACCGCCTGGGGATCCTGGGACCTGGACCCCTAACACAGAAGTTTGGTGTTCTGTCGGGACGCCATCAGATCCAATTCTGGTGTGCCCCATAGCTGAGTCAGCTGAGCAAATACCTCCAGATGGAGCTCCCACTCCCCCGGATGAAAAGTCTGATGACTTAGGAAATCTGCCTGCCAGTTCTCTACCCCTGGGATATGGATTCCTGAGAGATGGCAAGAGTGATCCTCCGCCCATCGGATAATTTTGGTTACCTTCATCATCGCTAGAGAACTCCGTGTTCCTCCTTGATGATTGATATAGGCTACAGTCGTGATGTTGTCCGACTGAAATCTGATGAATTTGGCCGCAGCTAGCTGAGGCCACGCCTGAAGCGCATTGAATATCGCTCTCAGTACTAGAATGTTTATCGGGAGGAGAGATTCCTCCCGAGACCATAAGCCCTGTGCTTTCAGGGATTTCCAGACTGCACCCCAGCCTAGCAGGCTGGCATCTGTCGTTACTATGAGCCACTCTGGCCTGCGGAAACATATTCCCTGAGACAGGTGGTCCTGAGACAACCACCAGAGAAGAGAATCTCTGGTCTCTTGGTCTAGATGCAGTTGAGGAGATAAATCTGCATAATCCCCATTCCACTGTTTGAGCATGCATAGTTGCAGTGGTCTGAGGTGTAGGCGGGCATAAGGAACTATGTCCATTGCCGCTACCATAAGTCCGATTACCTCCATACACTGAGCCACTGATGGCCGAGGAATGGAATGAAGAGCTCTGCAAGTGATCAAAAGTTTTGATTTTCTGACCTCCGTCAGAAATATTTTCATTTCTACCGAGTCTATCAGAGTCCCTAGGAAGGAAACTCTTGTGAGAGGGACGAGAGAACTCTTTTTTATGTTCACCTTCCACCCGTGAGATCTCAGAAAAGCCAACATGATGTCCGTGTGAGACTTGGCTAGCTGGAAAGTCGACAAGTCGACGCCTGAATTAAGATGGCATCTATATAAGGCGCCACTGCTATACTCCGCGGTCTTAGAACCGCCAAAAGGAACCCTAGCACCTTTGGGAAAATTCTGGGAGCTGTGGCCAACCCAAAGGGAAGGGCCACAAACTGGTAATGCCTGTCCAGAAAGGCGAATCTGAGGAATTGATGATGATCTCTGTAAATAGGGATGTGTAGCTACGCATCCTTTAAGTCCATGTTAGTCATATATTGACCCTCCTGGATCAGAGGAAGAATAGTCCGAATAGTCTCCATCTTGAAAGATGGTACTCTGAGGAATTTGTTTAGAATTTTGAGATCCAAGATTGGTCTGAAAGTTCCCTCTTTTTTGGGAACCACAAACAGGTTGGAGTAAAAACCTTGCCCTTGTTCCGTTCTTGGAACTGGGCAAATCACTCCCATGGTATGTAGGTCTTCTACACAGCGTAAGAATGCCTCTCTGTTTGTCTGGTTTGCAGACAATTGAGAAATGTGAAATCTCCCCCTTGGGGGGGGGGAGTCTTTTTCACTACACTAACTTTGCCCTTCCTAGCAGTTAAGCAGGCAGAGAGAATGACTAGGGGGTGGAGCTAAGGGAGGAGCTATATAGACATCTCTGCTGTGGGTGCTCTCTTTGCCACTTCCTGTAGGGAAGGAGAATATCCCACAAGTATGGATGAATCCATGGACTCGATACATCTTACAAGAGAAAGACCACATGACTGTGTGATAGTGGTTCAGGAGTTCCATATATCTTTTCAACAACAAACCAAAGGACAATTAGGTGGGTAGAACAGCAAACAATTGTGAAGAAAACTCCCAGCTGTCTGTATTCACGTAAAAAACAAACAGTCAATGAAAAACAAGCTCCCCATACGCATGTATTTGGTAATGCATAACGAAATAGATATCCAAGGCTGTGTTTGATTAGAACTTAAGGAGCAACAAATTCCCAGTGTTCAATATTGAAATGCCTGAGCTCAGTAGTCCCAAATGTCAATATGCAGAGGACATAAAAAGTCCAAAATGCAAAATGTAGGTAAATTATGCTGGCACTCACATTATATACGAACAGTTTATGGAAGGGGGGAACTTTCTCTCACAACGTACTTGACCTGATAAGCACAGCCACCGCCACGCCTCAGGAAGACAAGGGAACTGGATCCTCCATACCTTCACTGGTTTAGCCTCAAACCGCATCCGTCCATGTTACGTCTGTGCGACGAAAGTAGTAAGCCCAGCACATCCAGCATGTCTGTGACGTGAATCCTACCGCTCGGCCAATCACTGAGTCGAGCTCCAACTGGTATACAGGCTGAAGTAAGTAAGGGGAATCTTCAAAGGCTGTAATATAACCAAAGCCTTCCAATCACTGTTCAAGAGGCAAATGGCTTTTGAGTAATAAGGGGAAATATGGATGTCAAAAAAAGGTAAAAAAGCCTCCAATGCCTTAAAATAAAAAGTCCAACTTTAATTTTCAATTTTAAAAGCATGACAGAATTTAGTAAGAAACATCTGACATGTTTCGGCCAATGGCCTTAATCTTAGACATAAGCTTGCTGAAAAAACTGCCAATATTTAAAAGCAGTACTAAAATTCTATTGGATGCTCTCAATTACAATTATATGCACAACAGCTGAAATTGTATACTCATGTTGTGAAATACGATATATTGTTTTTAATGGGCTAACATACATAGTATCAAACTCATGTAATTTGTGTGACACATAAATCAAAACAGAAAAACGGAAAACATCTCTGAACCAAATAATATAAATAAAATACATATGCATATTATTTATTGATTGTCTCTGAACTATTGTGACAAATTTCAAACTGAATTGGATGTACACATAATACCTTATCAAATGTCTAGTTAACAGCTACAGAATGGGAAAAATGAATTTCAGAAACAAATTTGCAAAATAGTTAAATAGCAAACAATGTGTACCCTTAATATCAAATATAACACAAAATAGTAACAAAGTGGTAATACTATACTGAAAGAAGGGAGAACGTGGTCTTAACTAAAAGTACTGCAACGTCTCATAAAATAATTTATTTTTGGTATTATATTCTATGTTCATTTTGTCTTGTAAATACAAGGAACGAGGCCTTAACTAAATATACGGCAGCGTCTCATAAAATATTTTGTATTTGGTATTTTATTCAAAGAAACAGCACACTATGTAATACTTATTGCAGTGTTAAAAATAGCCTTATTATTCCCAGGAGTTTATGATGAACCTACAATTAAATGAAAAGATTGGCTAATGCAAAAAGTGCATTTCAGATGAAAAGAAGCAGCACACTATGTAATACTTATTACAGTGTTAAAAATAGCCTTATTTTTCCCAGAAGTTTATAACGTCATAAAGGGAATTATATCCCTTTGGGAAACGTGATTCCAAAGAAAAAATCCAATAAGCCTCCTGTTTGAGAAGGACTTTGTTCATGTCTCCACCCAGGGCTGGTGCTAGGATTTTTGGCCACACAGGCGAGGATACATTTTTCGCCCCCCCCTCATGATTACATACCAAGCCAATTGCTAGTAAAAGGGATATAAAACCAATTTTTTTTTTCTCTTTCATGATTCAGATAGAGCATGCAATTTTAAGCAAATTTCTCATTTACTCCTATTATGAATTTTGTTTCCTTCTCTTGCTATCTGTATTTGAAAAGCAGGAATGTAAGCTTAGGGAGCCGGCCCATTTTTGGTTCAGAACCTGAGTAGCTCTTGCTATTTGGTGGCTAAATGCAAATAAATCAAAGGTAATGCCACATAACACATCAAACACTGGTAGCACCGCATAGCAAATCAAACAATGGTTATGCCACATATCAAATCAGATTGTGGTACTGCTGCATAACAAATATATATATATATTAATTACAATTATGGTGGAGATAAAAGCCTGAGATTAAAATTCCCCATGTCTCAAAAGTAAATCAATAATACAAATTTTGCATAGGAAATTAGCACATCTAATGAGAGAGAGAGAGAGAGAGAGAGAGAGATGAAGGGAGAGAGACAGAGAGATAGCCTATAATATTATAAGTGACTACAGGAATTATTCCCCCATAGGACTTCAGCAGAGCTCCAATAAAGGTTTATCTCTTTAGCACTGTGCTCAGTATCATCTGTATCATCTATTTGTTTGGGACAACCTATTCATATATATGGCTGTTAAATCCCAAGTATTCCATAAAAGGGACACTTTAGTGTAAAAATCAAATGCTCTATTCTGTTATAGCACTTTAATTTAACAGATTATTTGTAGTTTTTTTAATACTTCAAAGCTGTTAAACACATAGTGAAAGTTGCACTACTGGAGCACTCAAAATTCTGCTTGAGATGGTGATATGGCCAGTGACTGAAGTATAAATGGACCAATATATAATTTACGAAATGTTATCTGCTAATACCTGAGAGTGAAACAATTCAAAGACTGGTAGGATCAGTAATTCTGATCATCAATATTATGCTTTGCAAAACTTTCTGATTCCTAGAAAATTATCCTAAATAACTTATATATCCGTCATTAAGTTGCTCTTGTGTTGCTATTGGTGCTATAGCTGTGTAACCATGGTGCTGAAAATATTTATCATTCTGATCCCCCCTATATGATCAGTGAACAGCAGCACTCAGTAATGGCTGTCCAACTTCAGGCTCCTGACATTACACATAACCCCTATTGCATACATCACATGTCATTGTCAATCTCCCTATAAAAAAACATTATTAATCTGCAGTATTCTCACTACTTGCGCACCTCACTCTAGTTGTTCACCTATACATTACTTCTGTCGCACTCGCAAATGTCATATACATATAGCTTTAACCACTTGGCTGCCAGTGCCAGAGAAGGGTACTAAGCAAGCAATTTGCTGCAGTTTTATCTAGCAAAATAACGGTTAACCCTCATTATCATGAGCAGATGAGCTTGGTACCTACCTTAAGGGGTGCCTCTAGCAACTTGTGCACAGTGGGTTATGGGTATCTGTTCGCTGAGTGGGGTGCTGCTCTCTGGAAAATTATACACAGGGGGTCTGGGGTTCCGGGAAGTTGGTGCAGATCATGAAAGGATCCATGTCGTGAGACTTCCATAGTTCACAGGCACTGCATCTGCCTCTGGGCCAGTTCTCCTCTCTTTCTGCCTTGCACCGGGAGCAGGAGATCTATACCAGAGGTAGATGCGGTGCCTGTAAACTATGGAATTCTTGGCAAATATATACCATAACCATTACATACCTCTGTGCTGCCTTTCACATCTCAGGACCTTTACACATGGCCTCCTCAGCTCCTCCCCAACAAGCCTGCACCTGTTTAAAACTGGTTGCGTGCCTATTCCACTATCTCATCACCAGACAGTCACTGACAGCATTCAGCTTCGTGCCCTGCCTGCCTTAATAGCCGCTCCCCTTTCTCCTCTTAAGGTGGAATACACTGATGTTGCTTTACTGGCAAAAAAGTAAAGGAAATAAAAACCTGTCCTGAGGCTGTAGATCATATTGACGCCAGATAGGAACTCACACAATCCCCTAAATTCACACGGCACGCTCTCGCGCCCCCCTGCTGGAAACGCCCTAAGGCGGCTGCCTACGATGCCTTGCACTTCCGCCAGCCCTGTCTCCACCTCTAAGGGGTGCCTTTACCTGTTCTATAACCATCCATTTGAAGGTTGGATTAGTACTGTTGTGTTTCTGTATGAAATGTTTGGCTATCTCAGAACAAGGGTCTGACCTTTTGACGTCTGATAGTTTTTGTCTAATACGCTCTCTAACTTCTCTAGAGGTGCAACCTACATATTGTTTCTTAGTGCACGTACACCAAATAAGATATATAACATTTTTAGAGCGACAATTGACACAGCTATTTATCTTGCATGTCTTATCAGTAACTGTAGAAGTGAATGTATTACCTTTTTGAATAAATCTACATGGTGTGCATGCACTGTAGCCGCATTTATACATTCCCTTTGAGTTTAACCAGTAACTAGATGCTAGTTTCTGTTTAGGTAAAACACTGGGCGAAATTTGGTTACCTATGGTAAAACCTCTTCTATAGGAAAACCTGCATCCCTTATAAATTGTTGTTACTAGACCCTCATCCGCTTTGAGCATAGGTATATGTCTGAGAATAATTTTGCATATTTCATTATAGTCAAATGAGTATTGTGTGACAAACGTGACTTGGTCATCCACAGCATTTTTGGTATTGGGTTTGTCTAGTAGTAAGGTTTTCCTATCCAGAAAATCTACTTCCACTTTAGCTTTTTGTATCGCTGAGTAATTATAACCTCTTTGTGATAGCCTCTTAATTAGATCCTCACTCTGGATGGCATAATCTGAATAATCAGAACAGTTTCTCTAAAAAATTGATGGTAGTTTTGTTTGTTTCAAAAGTGAACTTTAAACCCCACTCATTGGTATTCAGATATTCTACAAAATTGTCTATATTGGATGAACTGCGTCCCAAATCAATATAAAATAGTCAATATAGCGATGATAACTTTTGATAAATTGTGTATACGGATTGAAATCCCCATATATCATATTCAGTTCCTACCATCCCATCACTAGGTTTGCGTATGAGGGCGCAAATTTTGCCCCCATCGCCGTCCCTTGCAGCTGAAGATAATAAGAATCTTCAAACTTGAAATAATTATGTGTAAGAAGATATTATAGAACCTACAATATAAATTGAATAAATTCCTTAAAATAATTGGACTTACTTTCCAAGAAGTACTTAACAACCAGATTACCCATACTGTGAGGGATGGATGAATGTAAGGCCACAACATCAATTGTGAGCCAATGATAGTTTTCTTCCCAAATATAATTGTCAAAAATTTGTAATACATGCTTTGTATTTCTTAAAAAGCTGGGTAAATCAGAAACCAACGGCTGTAGAATGCTATCAAGCCATTCAGACAGCGGTTGGCAGAGCGAACCGATACCTGATACTATTGGTCTACCTTTAACACTTTGCATGCTTTTAGCCACTTTGGGCAAAACATGTATGATTGGAGTAACTGGATTATCTACTGCTAAGAAGTCAAAAGTCTTTATATCAATATGGCCTTGATCAAGGCCATCATCTAAAAGAGAAATAAGATATTTTCTAAATTTCTGAACAGGATTACACACTAAAGCTTTATAATCATTTTTGTTTTCCAGTTGTCTTATGATTTCTCCTTTGTAGGACTTTAAATCCCACACTACCACATTTCCACCCTTATCCGCATTCTTTATTACTAGGTTAGTGTTAGATTTTAATGAAGAGAGTGCTGACCTTTCAGATTTGGTTAAATTCTTTTTACCTTTAAAAGGTTTTTTGGAAAGTTCAATAAGATAATTTTCTACTCTCTTTTGAAATGAGACTAAAATATCTCCCCTCGATTGTAAAGGATAAAATATTGATTTTGGTCTAATACCAACATGAGCATTTTGTTCCTTGGATTCAACATTACTTTGTTCATTTAGTGAAATTAGAGTCTGAATATCTCTGACTTCAGAAAAATCCATACATGTTGAATCAGATAGATTGCAAACTTTATTAGTCAGAGAACATGTGATTATCTCATTATCTGTAGAATTTACATAATTTTGTGTTAATTGAAAATGCTTTTTGAGAGTAGTAAGTGTGCGATTTAGTGTATTAATATCCACCAAAGTTTGAAAGAGGTTAAACCTACTAGTAGGGACAAACCCAAGACCATAGCTCAGAACTTTGAGTTCTGTATTACTCAGCTGTTAATCTGCTAAATTTATAACATTGTAATTTTTTGTAATCAGATTCCCCATTTTTAAATTCCATCGCAAGGAGGACATTAATATTAGTTTTTCCATCTATTGTAGATGGTATTTGTTTGGTCCCCTCCCTCTCCTTAAAGTATATCTGGTTTGCTGCTGCCTCATATTTGGTCCTCCTCTTTGGGTCGCCTCCCCCTCAATTTACGGGGTTCATTAGGGGATGCGAAAAACCTGATCTAGTATATTAGCTTCATCTTGTTCCTTATGGGCATTGGTTTGTTCCATAGCTGCCTGATATTTATTAATTGGTTGAATGGGGTAATTAGTACTCTTAGCGTTAAAAGATACTACTTTAGGTACGATCTCTTTGGGATTTTTTAGTATAGATTTAGGAAAGGCCCCTTGTGCCATATATGCTTCATTGTCTGAGGTACCCTGATCTGAGTTAGTTGCTTCACCTGTGTCAGTGCCACTCCAAGTGTCTGTGTTCCCTATTTTGTCTCCATCTGCGTCTGTGATCGCTTGATCTATTTCTGTTTCTGTTTCTGCCAGATATATACTCTATCTTGACTATAATCAGTCGCGTATGAATTTTTCATGTTTGGACTGAATAAGATCTTTCTTCAGTTGTGCTATACTGTTCGTTAGAATATTATCTAATTATTTATAGTTCTTTTCCAGAGTATGCAAATCCAGCTCTCATTGTAGAATAATGATTTGCTCCCTGACTGCTAGGAGCTGTTTGTTTTTGAACTCAATAATGAGGGACATTAATTTATAAGAGCAGTCAGAGAGTGAATCATTTCATCTTTTAGTAAAGTCTAAATCATCAATGGAAAAGGTGGGAAATTTCTTTATTCTTAAACCTCTAGGTACCATTTGAAGTCTAACATATCTATCTAAGGTCCATTTAACCCATTTTAATTTTAATTCCTTTTTCATAAGATTCTCCATAGTCTGAAATTTGTCACTTAAAGGGTTTAAACTAAATGTTTCATTAAAGATATTTTCAAAGTCCTGCCCAAGTTGATCTAAATCTGCTAGGGTTGTCATAGAGTAAAATTGCTGATCCATATGAGGTACAGTTTCGGTTTCCATGTTAATAACGAACTGTGGGAAAAATCCCAAATATAGATCAACAAAAGTATCTATTAAGCAGAATGGAGTAGAAATAGTTCTCTTGTAATGATTTCTATACCTTATTTTTAAACAACTAATTTAGGTGAAAAAAACAGAAATATTTAGCCCACTTACAATAAAAAAGGGGTACAAATTTTAGATTATTGTCTAATTTCATAATTAATTAGTAACATTGTATCATAGTTTATAGACAGTAGAAAATGATCTTATTGAACTTTCCAAAAAAACTTTTAAAGGTAAAAAGAATTTAACCAAATCTGTAAGGTCAGCACTCTCTTCATTAAAATCTAACACTAACCCAATAATAAAGAATGTGGATAAGGTTGGAAGTGTGGTAGTGTGGGATTTAAAGTCCTACAAAGGAGAAATCATGAGACAATTGGAAAACCAAAATGATTACAAAGCATTATTGTGTAATCCTGTTCAGAAATTTAGAAAAGATCTTATTTCTCTTATAGATGATGGCCTTGATCAAGGCCATATTGATATAAAGACTTTTGACTTCTTAGCAGTAGATAATCCAGTTACTCCAATCATACATGTTTTGCCCAAAGTGCATAAAAGCATCCAAAGTGTTAAAGGTAGACCAATAGTATCAGGTATCGGTTCGCTCTGCGAACCGCTGTCTGAATGGCTTGATAGCATTCTACAGCCGTTGGTTTCTGATTTATCCAGCTTTTTAAGAGATACAAAGCATGTGTTACACATTTTTGACAATTATATTTGGGAAGAAAACTATCATTGGCTCACAATTGATGTTGTGGCCTTATATTCATCAATCCCTCACACTATGGTAATCTGGCTGTTAAGTGCTTCTTGGAAAGTAAGTCCAATTATTTTAAGGAATTTATTCAATTTATATTGGAGGTTCTACAATATCTTCTTACACATAATCACTTCAAGTTTGAAGATTCTTATTATCTTCAGCTGCAAGGGACGGCGATGGGGGCAACATTTGCACCCTCATACACAAACCTAGTGATGGGATGGTGGGAACTGAATAAGATATATGGGATTTCAATCCATATACACAATTTATCAAAAGTTATCATCGCTGTATTGACGATTTGATATTGATTTGGAGAGGCAATTCATCCAATATTGACCATTTTGTAGAATATCTGAATACCAATGAGTGGAGTTTAAAGTTCACTTTTGAAACAAACAAAACTACCATCAATTTTTTAGATGTGCAATTTAGCAATGTCGTTGGGACAAATAGAATTAAATCCCAGATATATAGAAAACCTATATCTTGGAACCACCCTCCTAAGGTCCCATATGCTATTGCAAAAAGGACAATTTATTAGGGCCAAGAGAAACTGTTCTGATGATTCAGATTATGCCATCCAGAGTGAGGATCTAACTAAGAGGCTATCACAAAGAGGTTATAATTACTCAGCGATACAAAAAGCTAAATTGGAAGTAAATTTTCTGGATAGGAAAACCTTACTACTAGAGAAACCCAATCCCAAAATTGCTGTGGATGACCAAGTCATGTTTGTCAAACAACACTCATCTGACTATAATGAAATATGCAAAATTATTCACAGACATATACCTATGCTCAAAGCGGATGAGGGTCTAGTAACAAAAATTGATAAGGGATGCAGGTTTTCCTATAGAAGAGGTTTTACCATAGGTAACCATATTTCCCCCAGTGTTTACCTAAACAGAAACTAGCATCTAGTTCCTGGTTAAAATCAAAGGGAATGTATAAATGCGGCTACAGTGCGCGCACACCATGTAGATTTATTCAAAAAGGTAATACATTAACTTCTACAGTTACTGATAAGACATACAAGATAAATAGCTGTGTCAATTGTCGCTCTAAAAATGTTATATATCTTATTTGGTGCACTTACACTAAGAAACCTCTAGAGAAGTTAGAGAGCGTATTA